>NC_056726.1:753027495-753199995 GCF_019279795.1 Protopterus annectens | reverse complement strand
GTTTTGTTGACCTGTAGGTCTAATTTGAGATTATTGTCTATGATAACCCCTAGCAGTTTGGTGTGATTATCTGGGGAAATAGTGGTACCATTGTTAGATGTGACAGAAAATGAAAGTGTGGTTGATCTACTAGTGGGAGAGAAGAGAAGTTTAGTTTTATTGTGGTTCAGAAGTAGGCGTTGGTTGGTAAGCCAGTTCTCGATAGTGTTAAATGTATTTTGGGTTAAGATTTGCAAGTCAGATAGGGAGGTGGCTGAGCAGATGAGAGTGGAATCATTTGCGTATTGAATGCAGGTGACTTTAGGGATAGCAGTGTGGAGGTTGTTGATAAAAATAGAGAAGAGTAGTGGACCTAGTGTGGACCCTTGAGGGACACCAAGTGTGAGAGGTTACTGGCTGGAGAGTTTGCCCTGCCATAGTACCGCCTGCTGTCTACCAGTCAGGTAGGACTGGAACCACTGGATAGCAGGCTTGTTGAGGGAAATAGATTTTAGTGAAAGAATGAGAAGTTCATGGTTGACCATGTCAAAGGCTTTTGATAGGTCAAGAAAGAGGGCAGAGGTTAGCTTATTGTCATTCCTGTTTTGGTTTATGGCAGTAGTAAAGGAAAGGAGGGCTGAGGTGCTGTGGTATGGCCTGAAATCATGCTGGGAGTCAGTAAGTTATTCTGTGAAAGGTATTGCATTAGTTGCTTGTGTACACATTTCTCCATTATTTTGGCTAGTGGGGAAAGAATGGCAATGGGTCTGTAGTTGGATATGTCTGAGGAGCTACCACCTTTATGGAGTGGGATGATGTGAGATATTTTCCAGAGGGAGGGGATAGCATTTTTGGATAAGGTTCTGTTGATGAGGATAGATATGGGATATGCAATGGTATCTGCAGCTATTTGTAGGTACTCTGCAGGGAGAAGGTCAGCAGCGAGGGTGGTAGGTTTTAGTTTTTGTAGAAGTGTTTTGATAAAGCTAGTGGATATTGGTTGGAAGCTAAATTCCAGGTGATTGTTAGGTAGATTAGGCATGTGATTTAAGTTAGAGGGGTTAGTTGATTTGCTAGGGATTGGATTGTTTCAGTGAAAAAGTTATTAAAGGCGCTAGCTATGGTCTCTGGGGAACTATGGGTGTAGTTAGCTGGGGTTGGGGTGGTGGAGTGACCTGGAAAAAGTAGTTATTAGTTAGTTAGTAGTAGTAGTAGTTAAGATAGCCAGCTTCAGTGGAGAAGGTAGAAATTGCTTTATACAGTGAATCCCATGGGGGGGGGGGGGGTCACTCAGGAAAGTAACCCGTACAAACTGAAAAATAAAGGTAAATAAGGCAGAATTAGTGCAAAGGTTACAAGAATGTGAAGTGGAGAGCATGCAAGGAATAGAGCTGGATAGTAAAATTAATTATATTGCATACATTATAATTAAAATTGATTATAGTGCATACATTATCAGCTCTGTACACACTAACAGCAGTAACATACAGCCTCTAAGTCCAGTGATAACAGCTGTATACTTCAGTGAATGCACACAGGATGTAATGCACAAAGCAAAGTATGGCTGTTTTAGGACAATAATTCTAGAGTTATGTTATTCAGTTTTAGTCTCGAAATACTGAAATTCGAGATTTCAGTATTTCAAGATTAAAAAGTGGACCTATATATATATATATATATATATATATATATATATATATATATATATATATATATATATATATTGTACATAATATGTACGTGTGTGTGTGTGTGTGTGTGTGTGTGTGTGTGTGTGTGTATGTTTGTATGTAGTAGCAATATTTAAGTACAGTATAAAGCTTTTGCAGGTAAATGGTTTTTAGAAAGGCTGTTTAAATGATGTGTTAATAGAAGTGGACATATATCGTGTAAAAGAAGATGATTAATTGTAAAACTGGATGCTTTTTACATAACTACTTTTAGCATGCTCTAAATGGAACAATGGACTAACTTAACAGATTAAAAACTACAGGTATAAACATTTTCATTATGCCTCTAGTTTTATATTTTCCTAAGCTGATACAGTTGTAAATACAACACTTCTTTGATACTTTTTGATAAAATATAACTGAAATACATGTTTGCGTTCACTGTTAGAAGTCCAGGGATCACGCAGCTAGGTATTACATTACCAAAGGCTTCAACGGAGGTTTACTAACATTGTAGTGGAAAGTCTGTCTTGTGCAGTAGACATATATGGCACTACAAATTATTTTCTGTGGTACTTCAGCTTTAATAATGGTCTTTTACACTTTTTGCCTTTAAAGGACTCATATGTTCAATGTTTGCATTCATTGTTATAAGCCCTGTACTCATGCAACTTGGTTTTGCATTGGCAAAGACATCAAGGGAGGTTTACTAACATTGTAGTGGAAAGTCTGTCTTGTGTAGTAGACACAAATGGCACTACAAATTTTTTCTATTGTACTTCAGCTTTAATAATAATCTTTTTTCACATTTTGTCTTTAAAGGACTCCTATGTTCACTTTTGACCTAAATGCAGCTGTTGGAGATGTAGCCTGGTCACCTTACTCTTCTACAGTATTTGCTGCAGTTACTACTGATGGAAAGGTAGGAGATAAGCATGGATATTTAATTTCTTCCACGGTCAAATATTTGGGCACACGAGGCCAAATAACACAATATTGGCAAATGAAGTGCTTCTTTACTTTTTTCATTAAAACAAATGAGTGCAAATGTAGTACCTCAAAAGTTTTTACAGTTATTCTTACCTGTTGTAGCTTTCTCTTCACAGACCCTCAATATCCTATAGATGTTTTATTCATTTTATTTATTTTGTATTTGTTTACTTTGAAGTCTGACTGTGTAAATGAAGCCACTTTCAGTGGAAGCCTGGGGAGAAAAGTACCCAAATTCTGTACAAATTAATAATAAATAATAGGGCAATTATTTTATTTTATTTTTTTTTATTTATCTTATTTTACATTCATTTATCGGGAAAGTCCAACTGGACAAGTTTCCTGTTTTCAGCAGAGGCAGAGGGAGAAAAGCTCCATTTACCTAACAATACTACATTATAAAAAAGGAGTTAGAATGAATTTGCTATATAGAGGTGCTTGCACTATGGATTATAGTATTTACATTCATTGTGCATTCCTACTACATTCATACTACATTCTAGAATTTGCATTCATAAGACATTGTTATTATACACTGTTACATTCATAGTACATTGTTGTAATACTCGATACTCTTGTTAACATTTGTTTGCGATTATAAATTGAGGTGGTTAGTAGGATTGTGCAATACAGTGGTTAGAGTACCTGTGTTTACATAAGTGATAGATATGAACCGTTGGTTAGGGTAGAATCTGTTATGACAAAGACATTGTATATACAGTTTAAGATGCAGTCTGATAGGTTAATGACCATGCTTACTTTTTGGGATAAAGAAAGAATGAGTACCGATACTCCGTATCTTGGATATCCACAGACAACTCGGTTACTTTATTGTGAGAACTACATATTTCAGATCTTTGGATCAATGTTTCATTTCTTGTGAAGGTAAAAAGAAAGGATAACCTGTGTTGAAGTAGACTATTTCCAAGTCGTTGATTAATGCTATTAGCTTATGTTATATTCACTACAACAAAACTATTGAAGGCAGGGTCAAGGCACACTCTACCAGGGCAATGGCTTCATCTATGGATTTTTGGAAAGGGTTGGATTTTGAAAGTATTCTAGATGTAACAATTTGGCCCTCTGTATATACTTTTACAAAGTACTATAAGCTTGATTCCTTCTCTAGGTCTAGAGCAGACTTTGCTAGGGCCATTCTCCAGGGGATCCTGGACTCTTCTCCTTCTGCCTCCCAAAATTTGTAAAATATGGTAATCTACCCATATAGTTTGGACTACTGCAACAGTGATCAATTTGAAGAACATTGTACATTTTTGTAAGTGAACTTACCATAACAGTAGATGTTTGAATAATCATTACTGCAGTAGTCTTTCCCTCTCTCCATCCCCTTTGTTTCTTGGAGTGTTGTTTTTGCCAGGGCTTGCATTTTTTATTTATTTATTTTTGTTGTTGCTAGCATTAGCCTTTCAGGGGTCAGCCTTCCTCTCTCTGTTGGCATAAAAGTTGTGAACGGCGTGGTGACCCCAACCTGTCTTTTAGTCAGCTTGGCTCAAGCTGACAAATGATTTGGGTGCATGTAAGGTGCCCTGAAGCTTTGGAAGCTGGCCAGCTGTTATATCCTTGCAGGATATTACCCATGTAGATTAGGCTACTGCAGCAGTGATCATTCGAATATCTATAGTCATGGTAAGTTTACGTACACAACTGTACTTTCTTCGACTCTACCTGTTCTCCCATAATGGAATATTTACCTAAAGCTCCCCAAATCTCATTTTTCACTTCTTGTACATATGCCCTCTATAAGGATCTGTGAATTTAGTGAAATAGGTTCATCTTGTGTTACTTCTTTTTGAGTAATTTGATTAAATATCATCTTCTTAGTATCTTCCAGGGAATGACTAGTTTAGGCAATATTCCTTTAGCTTTACTCCCCCCTTCTCTTCCTTTTTGGCAGTTTCCTTTCTGCCTTTTTCCTCCAAAGACTGACAAAAAAGAGAAAAAAAAAGTCATTTTCTTAATGATTTCTAACTGATTGTGTTTGATAATTCTTCGTATTTGTAGTGGTAGTTAAAACAGGTGTCTTACTGTATAGTGCGTGTAAGAATAGGCTTGACATAAATACAGATGTTAAGTTGTCAATCTCGCCTTCATTCTTGCTTGATGGGTTCCCGATCCTCCTCCCGACTCGGCACTTGCTTTAGCTCGAGAACTCCTTTTACCAGCTCGAGGCAGCCCCATATCCCACGATGCAAGGCAGGAAGTACCCAGATCTCGTTTGCCGCTTCGCTTGGGAGGTCTTCTCTTTACCAGCTCCTGGTAAGTAATTCACATTTGTGACATTTAAGCCCCTTTAGTTAAAAACTATTTGTTTTGATAGTTTAACTTTAAATTTAACCTTTTCTGACAGAAATCCCTGTCTCTTTTAATTTTTTAGTCAGTTAATTTCCCTATCCATCCCCCTGTTAGGGTGTGTGTGTTGGTATTTTTACTAAATACCTTTTGGTATTAGTTTAATTTAATTGGACTGGTGTGTGTGTGTTTTGTTAGGCACCATGTCTAAAGAGGGTTTCAGGTTTAAGAAGTGTGACTCGTGCTGTCAGAAGATGTCTCTGACAGGGTCACACTTCTTGCCTGTACTGTTTGGGCCCTCTTCACCTGCAGGACTCCTGTGCTATTTGTCACTCCTTCAGCCAGAGAGTCCTGCAGGAGAATAAGTTGATTCTCAGGGGTCTTCTTAAGCGGAGGGCTCGGCTAAGTCGGCCCACAAAATCAACTAAATCTGCCAAGACCCAGGCTTCTGTTTCTAAGCCTGTGGCCTCGGCTCCGACTCGTATAGAGTCGAGATCGCTCCGGCTGGAGCCGATTCTGGATCCACTAAGCTTTGCGCCGATGGCTATCGGTGCGAATCTGCTGACCACTGTGGTGTCGGTTCCGACCGGCTCCGACATGCGTGTACGGGCATCGGTGTCGGCTCCGATCGGCTCCGACACCCATGTGGCACAGGCATCGGTCGTCGGCTCCGACACCGTTACTTTGGTGGCTGTATCGGCTCGGCTGGAGCGTACATCGAACGTTCTGCCGGCTCAAATCGTGCCGATGGCCGACAGGATCAATATCGGCTCGATGACCCATTCCAGGAAGGTCGAGGTCTCCTTCCTTGGAGCCGATACTGGCTCGGCCTCCGCCTCTTCTATCGGAGACCGCCGGGCCAATCTTCAGGTCATCCAGGTTGTCAGATCATGACCTAGAGAGTGGTCAGTAGATTGCTCAAGTCACAGGTACTGGCCCAAATGCTACACAGTCCGTCTCAGCAGGCGACTGTTGGTCCACCACCCATTACAGTTCCTCCTTCAACTCTACCCCAGAGCTTGGGTTGGAGTCTTCGGGCATGGTTACTGCTACGGCTGGAGGGCGGATACCCCTTCTGTTCCTTCAGCCCTACTCTTATCTCCTCTTCCTTAGAGGGATTGGTGGTCGGGCTTCCATGGTCTCCTCCGAGGGGTGAGTGGCATCGGACCTTGTCGAACCGCTCTTCCCCTTGGGCCTCGGCCTGGTGAGCTCGGCTCCGACATCTGCCTCGGAGACTTCCTTTTCGGTGGCCCTGGGTTCCTGGGTTCCTAGCTCTTGGTGGGGTCTCTCGGACCTGCCTGGAGGGAGCATTCGAGGTGATGAAGAGTGTACTGGCCACTGGTATCAGTCAGCAGTCTCTTCCCGTAGCTCCTCCCTCTATTGTACCTGTTGACATCTCTGCCACTTCTCTTGCTACAGGACCCAGAGATCCTCCGCCTCAGGTTTCCCCATTGGGAATTTCCCCTCTTCCGAGGATTCTCCTGATGTTTCGGGAGATCCTCCTAGGAAGAAGGACTTGTAAGAGGAAGCATGTAGACTCCCTGAGTCTGTCACTTCGGATACTGACTTTGATGAGTCAGAGGGATCCCTAGATCCCCTCTCTGAGGATGTCTCCTTCTCAGACATCCTAGAACTTCTGAAACAGAGGAAACTGGCCTCCAACAATCCCTCTGAGGATGAGTCAGTATACCTAGAGGCGTTTGGATCTCGGCCCTCCACCTCCTGGGTGTCTCCGCCTTCGACCCCCTTATGCAGGTTATTGCACGAAGGCGTGGACAGCTCCTGACTCTGTAGAGCCAGTCCCTAGGAGGCCTTCTAAATTTATAACTGCCCCTAGTGACAAACTATTCCTTACCAAGGTGTCCCGCTGATGCCATGGTGGTGGCTGCGGCCACCAAAAGGAACTTGCAGATCCTTCCGTGCCGTCCATCCTCCTAATAAGGACTCTAGGACCATGGATAGGTACGGCAAGCGGATGTTTTCCTCAGCGACCTTTGCTGTCGTTAAGCTGAATTATCTTTGTCACTTCACCAGACTCCAGAGAGATATCCTGAAGGAGCTGGGAGAAGTAGTTCAGGATCCTACAGCTGCAGGGCCCAAGAAAGATTGCTTCGCGGCTAGAACCCTCAATTCCATTGCTAACTCTCCATGCGGCTAATATCTTATGCTGCTGATGGGCGAGTAGAGCCAGGCACAGGTGTGGCTCTTAGGCCAAGCCTGGATGCGGCTATGTGATTTTGCGGATCCCTTTTAAGGCGTCCTTCACAAATTCTCCCTTTGATGTGTCAGCTTTGTTTGGCCCTCAGGTGAAGGAAACCTTGACCAGGTGTGGGCAGGACGGCAAGACTCTTTCTGTTGTTGGAGTCCGTTTTCCACCCCTTCTAGGCCTTCTAGGCCTTATCCCAAAGGACAGAAGGGTGGGAAGAGATGTGGTTCCGTAAATCCCAAGGAGTCACGCCTTCACGTGCTCAGTTTACCCCTAGAGGCAGAGGGGTAACAACAACGCCAGCTCTAGAGGCAGAGGGGTCCGAAGAATCAGGGCAACAGGGTCTCTTCCTGAGAAGCCTTTTCAGCATCCCTGAGGTGTTGCCGGCTGTCCCTCCTTGGAGGCAGTGGGGAAGATTATCACTGTACCCAGAAGCCTGGCATTCCCTCACTCAAGACAGATGGGTACAGTCGATCATATCCAAAGGGTTACATAATTCCTTTCGAGGAAAGTCCCTTCCCCTCAAGTTCCCTTCCAGATGTACCACCGGTCTAAGGGACATTGCAGAGTTAGAGATCGCAAAACTACTGCAAAAGAGCCATTCAGCCAGTTACAATAGACCATTCAGAGCCCGAATCTACTCAAAGGTTCTTTTGGTCCCCAAAAGACGGGAGACTGGAGACCAATATTGGATCTCAGCAGACTCAACAAGTCTGTCAGGAAGACAAGATTCGAATGGTCACTCTTCAGTCAATTCTGCCCTTCTTACAGAAGGACAACTGGATGTGCTCAATAGATCTTTCAGGATCGTGCTATCACATCAAAATTCACAGGCGCTCCAGGAGATTTCTCCGCTTCGGCTGGGGTCCAGTCATTTCCAGTTCAGAGCCCTGCCCTTTGGTCTCACTACAGCCCCAGAGTGTTCACCAAATGCATGGCAGTGGTCACGGCTCACCTGAGGCGTCAAGGATTCCAGGTGTTTCCGATCTCGACCACTGGCTCCTGTCCGCCACCACCAGGCATCAGCTTATACAAGCCAGGGATTACACAATAGACCTTTGTTCTCATTTGGGCATCTCAGTCAACTACGAAAAGTCATCCTTATCGCCCTGCCAGTCTATTACCTTCATAGGCGCAAACTTAAACACTGTTTGGATGTCAGCTACCCTTACAGAACAAAGAGTTTCAGACATTCAGACTCATGTCAGGATCATTCTGGCCAGCAAGAAGGTACAGGCCAGAATGGTTCTAAAGGTCTTATGGCTGCGGCCATCACTCTTCTTCCCCTGGCTCGATTCTACATGCGCCTCCTTCAGTGGATGCTGTTCACACAGTGGTCATACCAGCAACTCCCAATGCGTCACCAGTTTCTGGTGACACAAACATGCAAAGAACATCTTGCTTGGTGGATCACATCGTCTCAGGTTCACCAAGGCAGGTGCTGTACCTCCGCCCCCGATAGCCACTGTCACCGCGGAAGCGTCCCTGATCGGGGGGTCATTATCAGGGCAGGATGGTTCATGGGGCGTGGCAACGTTCGAGTACCATCTGCACATAAATGTCCTGGAGATGAGAGCAGTGCTTTTAACGTTGCAAGCCCTCAACGACTTTCTTCCGAGGGACAATTGCAGGCCACACAGACAACATGTCTGTAGTTTGGTATATCAACAAGCAGGGCGGAACCAAGTCCTACCCTTGTGTCGAGAAGCGCTCAGACTATGGCAATGGGCGATCTCCTCTCATCGGTTTCTGGTAGCAGTAGCGCATATCCCTGGGAAAACCAACATTATAGCGGACAGATTGAGCAGAGCTATTCTCATGCCTCACAGTGGTCTCTCAAGCAATCCATAGCGGAAGAGATTTTTCTGGAATGGGGTCGTCCATGTTGCGATCTTTTGCTACTCCCCAAAACAGCAAATGTCCAGACTTCTTCAGCCTCTTCCTCTGTCAGGCCATCCCCCAGAGACGCTCTGACTCAGGATTGGCCCCAGGGACTTCTTTATGCCTTCCCTCCATTTCCTGATCCCTCAGGTGATCCAGAAAGCTACCGTTTGAGAGCCAAATTGATTCTCATTGCCCTTACTGGCCTCGACAAGTTTGGTTCCGTTCCTCCATCATCACCTTTGGTGCAGCCGTGGCATCTGGACCCAGTGCCAGATCTACTGATTCACCAATCCGGTCAGCTGCACCGGTCAATCCCTTCTCAACCTCACAGCATGGTTGCTCCACTTCCTTCCTTAGCCAGGCTTCCTTTCTCTAACCCAGTTAGAGATATCATAACTTCACTAAAATCCTCTACCAGGAGGATTTACACAAAACAAATGGAACGTTTCTCTTATTGGGCTAAGGCCCAAAATATTGATCTTTACTGCCCCTGTTCAGGCAGTTCTGGACTTCTTAGCAGAGATTTTGCAGGCTCCTCATAGGCTCCTCTTCTTCCACAGTCAGAGTTCAGTTGGCTGCTATTTCTAATTTTCATGTCGGGATAGCAGACCATAATATTATGTCCCATAGGCTCTGCAGGGCCTTCTTGAAAGGAATATTCCTACTAAAGCCTCCAATCAGGAATCCTCCTCCTCAGTGGGATCTAAATTTAGTGCTGACATCCTTGATTCTTCCCCTTCGAGCCAGCTGTTTCTTGTTCCTGAAATATCTTTCTTGGAAAACTTTATTCTAGTGGCTATTACATCTGCCAGGAGGGTGTCTGAACTTCATGCTCTTCGGTTCGACCCCCTATTTGATTTTTCACAAAGACAGAGTATCTTTGAGAACTAATCCATCCTTTTTACCTAAGGTCGCTTGAAAAACAATCTGAATCAATCTATTGATCTCCCTGTATTTTTCTAACTATTCAGATAGAGCTGAACAAAAGCTACATTATCTTGGCGTCCACCGTCAGCTTAGATATTATTTGGACAGAACAAAAAATTTAGAAAATCTGATCAACTTTTTGTTTCCTATCGGATAATAAAAAGGCCTTCCTGTTTCTAAAGTGACTTTGTCCAGATGGCTTTCTTAGGTCATCACTGAAATTTATACGATCAGGGAAAACAGCTGTGCTCAAAACCAAAAAAGCACATTCAACTAGGAGTTTAGCTACTTCTACAGCTTTTCAAGCTAGACTGCCTTTGGACACTATTTGTGCAGCGGCCACTTGGGCCACTCCTCACACTTTTGTTTCCCATTACAAATTGGACTTGGCCTCCAGGGACAGAGCCAGTTTTGGCTCTACAGTCCTCAAGAGTTTGTTCCATTGGGCCACCCAGGATAGAGGTGCTAGGGGCGCGGTCCCATCAAGCAAGAATGAGGAGATTGACAACTTAACATTAAGTTATGTACCTACCATAACGTTCCATGTTAGTTGTCTTCTCTCGCCTTCTTCTTCTGACCCTCCTTCCCCTGGCCTGGACAGACCTTGTATAAGAAACTATAATGCTAAAGACCATTCAGACCTGGTCCTTTTTCCATTTGTAAGTTTCTTCTTCCTTTGGGAAGTATTGTTTATGCTTGGTGTTATTGCCCTTTTGTCAACAAACGAGATCTGGGTACTTCCTGCCTTGCATCATGGGATATGGGATATGGGCTGCCTGGGCGAGCTGGTAAAAGGAGTTCTCGAGCTAAAGCAAGTGCTCGAGCCGAGGGATCGGCTCCGAACCCATCAAGCAAGAAAGAAGGCGAGAGAAGACAACTAACATGGAACGTTATGGTAGGTACATAACTTCTTATTTTGCCAGAATACATTTTACATAAATACAGCATTTTTTTGCACAGGCCTAGAAATGCACCCATATTAAAGCAGGCCTATATATTCATGTTATATTTTACATTTTACATGCAGTTTCAGTAAGTGCGGTATTAACAGAAAGGAATGATTCAGTAAGGAATACAAATAAGCTCAGTGAAATAACCTTAAGGCCAAATCATTGATAAGCACTGATGAGGATGAGATGTGCTAACGAGAGTGTAGAACATTCTGTACAAGAACAGAACTAGGTGACACAAGGCTTGAGAACCAAGGTTAAAAAGGCGTGTAGAATTTGTAGGAAGTTTATTGGGTTTTACTATTATGAGAGAGAATTTCTAGACAGAAAAGTTAAGTTTGGATTTTCAGCCAATTGAGTACAGAAGTTCATAGGTAGGTCCTAGCCTATTGGCCCAAGGGCCTAAGTAAGCCTAGCAAACAAAGTTCCCTGGCTTACACCAACCCAAGAAAGTTAATTTCCTGTGACCCTGTCGAGCAGAGCCACAGAAGTGATCCTGGGGTGCATTTCCTATTTCCCATCCACTCATCAAGATTTTTCTTGACGAGTGTTAATGAGGAACTTTGCTTGACATAGATGGGCAGCCTGTTCCAGAGTATGGGAAGTCTCTGGGACAGGAATCTATCCCCCCAGCAAGTCCTGTTTATTGTGGTGACAAGGTTTAGGTCCCTAGAGCATGTAGCTCGGAGGGGTTGGGATTTCTTTAGGTGTAGCATGTCCAACAACTCTGGGTTTGACATAGCTTTATATGTTAGGCAGAGATCACCTTGGAGTAGGCGATATGCTACAGAGTAAAGCTGGAGTTTTTTGAGATGATCAGTGTAGGGCATCTGTTTGAGGCCAGTAATTCTCTTTGTGAGGTACTTCTGTGGCCTTTCCAACTGCTGCAGATGTCTTGTGAGGTACCTTCCAAAAGGGGCGTTGTACTCTATAATGGGTCTAATGAGTGTTGAGTAGGGGGAACTATGGCCTTTTTTTTCCTGGATGAAAACCCTTTTGTGATGAGGGGTGCCATGTAGAAGGATTTCCTGACTATTGTGGCAATATGATTATCAAAGGAGAAACTACTGTCCACCTGGGTCCCAAGGTCTCTTATCACACATTCGGTGTTAAGAAGACTGCTGCCTATGTGGTAGTTCATGGGTACAGAGTTTTTATCAAAGGAGATAACAATGCACTTTTTGGTATTGAGCTTGAGGCCATGGCTCTGACACCAGGCATCTGTCTCAGTGAGGCCCCTCTGTAGGATGTCCACATCATTTGGGGACTCTACTATAGCTCTACTATAGCTCCTAGTTTGCAGTCATCTGTGAACTTCATTAGCCAGAGGCCTTCTGTGTTAGCCTGTACTTCAGAGAAGTAGATACCAAACAGGAGAGGTCCCAGGACTGAACCCTGTGGTACTCCACTTGTCAGTGGTTTGAAGTCAGATTTGGAGTCAGCAACTTTTACAGTGTGGGTTCTGTCAGCGAGCCAGTTGGCAACCCATCTTGTGACATAGGGATTTATACCTAGTTTAGTGAGTTTAGCTATAATTCCAGAATGGGGGATGGTGTCAAAAGCCTTGGTGAGGTCAAGATAGGCTGTGTGAACCATCTTACCCTCGTCTACGGCTTTGATGACTGCCTCAAAGAAGCCGACCAGGTTCAGTAGGCAAGATCTGCCTTTCACAAACCTGAACTGGGTGGGGTCCAGAGTTTGGGGGTTACCAATGTCTTTGTTTATGAATTCCATGATGATACATTCAATGGCCTTGCAGACCAGGCTTGTCAAGCTAATAGGGCGAAAGTTCCCAGGATCAGTGGTGGCTCACCCTTTGTGGAGTGGGATTACTGTTGCTGTGTGCCATTCAGTGGGAACAAAGCCTGACATGAGGCTATGATTGAACATGGTGCTTAGGTGGGGGGCCAGTTTGTTCTGAAGTTCGTGTAAAATGCAGCCTGGGATGTTGTCCGGTCCCATGGATGCTGTGTTTTTGGCTTTCGAGAGTTCTGCTTTTACTTGTGAAGTTGTGATTACAGGGACTCTGTAGTCTTCCTGTATAGATATGGGCCCTTTAGGGGGTGAGAGGGGAGTAAAGTTAGCACTGAACCTATCTTCCAGGATGTTGGCAATATAAGTTGTTTCTGTAATTTTTGTGCCATTGTGCTGTAACTCAGAGCAGATCTGGGTGTTGTCATTGAGATTCTTGACATAGCTATAGAATGCTTTGTGGTTGTCCTTAGAATCAGTGGCAATCTTGTTTTCATAGCTAGCTTTGGAGGATCTTATAAGAGATCTCAGCTTCTTGCTGAGGCTGACCAGGGAGCTCCTCCACTCATGAGATTTTACTCTCTTTTGCAACAATTTCTTCCTTCTGTTGTGGAGTTTGTTCATGGCAGGGGACCAACAGATTGGCTTCCTTTTTTTGGAGGATAGCGTCTTGGTTCTGTTTGGGATAGCATGATCCATGCACTCGTGTAAGTGCTTATAGAGTGCATTTGTGTAGGATTCAGCAGTCGTAACTGTATTGTCCATCTGCATGGGTGTCATGAAGTTCACCACTTCTGTCTTAAGAAGCATGAAGTTGACTTTGGAGAATTTTTTTACCATGGTTTCCTTAATGGGGGGTGGGGGCGAGATGTGGATATCTAGGGTGATTAGCTTATGGTCGGATCGGACCAACGAGGAGTTGACTTCAGGTGTTGAACACCAGTCACTCATGTTGGTAATGACTAGGTCTAGGATGTTGTTGCCCCTGGTGGGGAGTGTGGATAATTTGATCTAGGGCACTGGAATTTATGAATTCCAGAAAGTGCTTAGCGAAGGAGTTGGCACATGACTAGTTTTCCCAGTTAATGGTGGGGTAGTTGCTTTAAAGATCCATCAGTTTAATTATACAGAATTGAGTTGAGAGTTCATAATTACAAAGGGCAGTATAAATCTTAATCTCAGTTAAAATCTTATTTAGATATTGTTAAATTACTGTAATGTTAAGTTGTCAATCTCGCCTTCATTCTTGCTTGATGGGTTCGGAGCCGATCCCTCGGCTCCGACTCGGCACTTGCTAAGCTCGAGAGTCACTTTTACCAGCTCGAGGCAGCCCCATATCCCATGATGCAAGGCGGTAAGTACCCAGATCTCGTTTGCCGCTTCGCTTATGAGGTCCTCCTTTTACCAGCTCCTGGTAAGTGATTCACTTTTTGAATATTTAAGCCCCTTTTTCTTAAAAAACCCTTAATTATTAGTTATTAGTTAATTATTTACATTTTGTGACAGAAAATCCCTGTCTTTTCTAATTTATTTTAGTCAAACTTTACCCATCCCATCCCTCCCTGTTAGGGTGTGTGTGTTTTTTATACAAATACCTTTTGGTATTTTATTTAAGTTAAATTTTTGACTGGTGTGTGTGTGTGTTTGTGTTAAGCACCATGTCAAAGGAGAGGGTCTCAGGTTTTAAGAAGTGTGACTCGTGCTGTCAGAAGATGTCTCTGACAGGCGGGCACACTTCTTGCCTGTATTGCCTGGGGCCTCTTCACCTGCAGGACTCCTGTGCTATTTGTCATTCCTTCAGCCAGAGAGTCCTGCAGGAAAGACGCAACAAACTGATCCTTAGGGGCCTTCTTAAGCCGGAGGGCTCTCCGGCTAAGTCGGCTCCATCTAAATCAGTTAAATCTTCCAAGGCCCAGGCTTCTGTGTCTAAGCCTGTGGCCTCGGCTCCGACTTCGTTCAGTCGAGATCGCTCGGCTGGAGCCGATTCTGGCTTAACAAAGCCTTCGGCACCGATGGCTATCGGTGCGAATCTGTATCGACCACCGATTGTGTCGGCTCGATCGGTTCCGACACCCATGTAGCACAGGCATCGGTGTCGGCTCCGATCGGCTCCGACACCGTTACTTTGGTGGCTGTATCGGCTCCGGCTGGAGCCGATACATCGAGCTTCCTGTCGGCTCCGAGTCGGCTCCGACAGGATCTAGTATCGGCTCCGATGGCTCATTCCAGGAAGAGGTCGAGGTCTCCTTCCTTGGAGCCGATACTTTCGGCTCGGCTTCACCTCTTCTTTCGAGCGGAGCCATCGGAGCCGATCTTCAAGGTCATCCAGACTGTCAGATCATGACCTAGAGAGTGGTCAGTAGATTACTTAAGTCACAGGTACTGGCCCAAATGTTACATAGTCCGTCTCAACAGGCGACTGTTGGTCCACACCCGTTACAGTTCCTCCTTCAACTCTACCCCAGAGCTTGGGTTGGAGTCTTCGAATGGTTACTGCTACGGCTGGAGGACGGATACCCCTTCTGTTCCTTCAGCCTCCACTCTTATCTCCTCTTCGAGACCTGCCTGAGAGGCATCGGGTGGTCGGGCTTCCATGGTCTCCTCCCAGGGGGTGAGTGGCATCGGACCCTTGTCCGAGCCTGCTCTTCCCCTTGGAGCCTCGGCCTTGGTGAGCTCGGCTCCGACATCTGCCTCGGAGACTTCCCTTTCGGTGGTCCCTGGGTTCCTAGCTCTTGGAGCGGGTTCTCTCGGACCTGCCTGGGAGGGGAGCATTGAGTGATGAAGAGTGTACTGGCCACTGGTATCAGTCAGCAGTCTGTTCCTGTAGCTCCTCCCTCTATAGTACCTGTTGACATCTCTGCCACTTCTCTTGCTACAGGACCCAGAGATCCTCCGCCTCAGGTTTCCCCATTGGGAATTTCCCCCTCTTCCGAGGATTCTCCTGATGTTTGGGGAGATCCTCCTAGGAAGAGGACTTGTAAGAGGAAACATGTAGACACCCGAGTCTGTCACTTTGGATACTGACTTTGATCAGTCAGAGGGATCCCTAGATCCCCTCTGAGGATGTCTCCTTCTCAGACATCCTAGAACTCCTGAAACAGAGGGAAACTGGCCCACCAACAATCCCTCTGAGGATGAGTCAGTATACCTAGAGGCGTTTGGATCTCGGCCCTCCACCTCCTGGGTGTCTCCGCCTTTCGACCCCCTCATGCAGGTTATTGCACGACCGCCGTGGGCAGCTCCTGACTCTGCACAGCCAGTCCCTAGCAGGCCTTCAAAATTTATCACTGCCTCGTGTGAGAACCAATTCGTTACTAACGGTGTGCCCGCTGAGGCCATGCTGGTGGCTGCGGCCACCAAAAGGGAACTTGCAGATCCTTCCGTGCCGTCCATCCTCCTAATAAGGACTCTAGGACCATGGATAGATGCAGTGGCGGATGTTTTCCTCAGCGACCTTTGCTATCGTTCGCTGAATTACCTATGTCACTTCACCAGGCTCCAGAGGGATATCCTTAAGGAGCTGGGTGAAGTGGTTCAGGATCCTACAGCTGCAGGGACTCAAGAAAAATTGCTTCGCAGCTAGGAACCCTCAATTCCATTGCAAACTCCTCCATGCGGCTAATATCTTATGCTGCGGATGGAGCGAGTAGAGCGCAGAGTACAGGTGTGGCTCTTAGGCGCCAAGCCTGGATGTGGCTATGTGATTTTTTATGGATCCCTTTAAGGCGTCCTTCACAAATTCTCCCTTTGATGGGTCAGCTTTGTTTGGCCCTCAGGTGAAGGAAACCTTGACCAGATGCGAACAGGACGGCAAGACTCTTTCTGCTGTTGGAGTCCGTTTTCCACCCCTTCTAGACCTTATCCCAAAGGACAGAAAGGTGGGAAAATGTGGTTCCGTAAATCCCAAGGAGTCACGCCCGGATTCACGTGGTCAGTTTACCCTAGAGGCAGAGGGGTAACAACAACAGGCCGCTCTAGAGGCAGAGGGGTCCGAAAA
Source organism: Protopterus annectens (assembly GCF_019279795.1). Classification (NCBI taxonomy): domain Eukaryota; kingdom Metazoa; phylum Chordata; order Ceratodontiformes; family Protopteridae; genus Protopterus; species Protopterus annectens. The sequence continues at coordinate 753,183,330 of NC_056726.1, read as the reverse complement.
CCAGGGAAACAGGGAGCCTCTCTGACAAGCCCTTTCAGCATCCCTGAGGTGTTGCCCGGCTGTCCCTCCTTGGAGGCAGTCGGGGAAGATTATCACTGTACCCAGAAGCCTGGCATTCCCTCACTCAAGACAGATGGGTACAGTCGATCATATCCAAGGGTTACATAATTCCTTTCGAGGAAAGTCCCTTCCCTCAAGTTCCCTTCCAGGCGTACCACCCGGTCTAAGGGAGGTTGCAGAGTTAGAAGTCTCAAAACTACTGCAAAAGAGCCATTCAGCCAGTTACAATAGACCATTCAGAGCCGGAATCTACTCAAGGTTCTTTTGGTCCCCAAAAGACGGGAGACTGGAGACCAATATTGGATCTCAGCAGACTCAACAAGTCTGTCAGGAAGACAAGATTCGAATGGTCACTCTTCAGTCAATTCTGCCCTTCTTACAGAAGGACAACTGGATGTGCTCAATAGATCTTCAGGATGCATACTATCACATCAAAATTCACAGGCGCTCCAGGAGATTTCTCCGCTTTCGGCTGGGGTCCAGTCATTTCCAGTTCAGAGCCCTGCCCTTTGGTCTCACTACAGCCCCAGAGTGTTCACCAAATGCGTGGCAGTGGGCACGGCACACCTGAGACGACAAGGATTCCAGGTGTTTCCGTATCTCGACGACTGGCTCCTGTCAGCCACCACCAGGCATCAGCTTATACAAGCCAGGGATTACACAATAGACCTTTGTTCTCATTTGGGCATCTCAATCAACTTCGAAAAGTCATCCTTATCGCCCTGCCAGTCTATTACTTTCATAGGCGCAAACTTAAACACTGTTTGGATGTCAGCTACCCTTACAGATCAAAGAGTTTCAGACATTCAGAGTCATGTCAGGATCATTCTGGCCAGCAAGAAAGTACAGGCCAGAATGGTTCTAAAGGTATTAGGTCTCATGGCTGCGGCCATCACTCTTCTTCCCCTGGCTCGATTCTACATGCGCCTTCTTCAGTGGATGCTGTTCACACAATGGTCATACCAGCAACTTCCAATGCGTCACCAGATTCTGGTGACACAGACATGCAAAGAGCATCTTGCTTGGTGGATCACATCGCCTCAGGTTCACCAAGGCAGGTACTTTGTACCCCCATCCCCGATAGCCACTGTCACCACGGATGCCTCCCTGATCGGGTGGGGGGGTCATTATCAGGGCAGGATGGTTCATGGGACGTGGCAGCCGTTCGAGTACCATCTGCACATAAATGTCCTGGAGATGAGAGCAGTGCTTTTAACGTTGCAAGCCCTCAGCGACTTTCTTCCCGTAGGGTCAATTGCAGTCCACACAGACAACATGTCTGTAGTTTGGTATATCAACAAACAGGGCAGAACCAAGTCCTACCCCTTGTGTCGAGAAATGCTCAGACTATGGCAATGGGCGATCTCCTCTCATCGGTTTCTGGTAGCAACACATATCCCTGGGAAAACCAACATTGTAGCGGACAGATTGAGCAGAGCTATTCTCATGCCTCACGAGTGGTCTCTCAAGCAATCTATAGCGGAAGAGATTTTTCTGGAATGGGGTCGTCCATGTTGCGATCTTTTTGCTACTCCCCAAAACAGCAAATGCCCAGACTTCTTCAGCCTCTTCCCTCTATCAGGCCATCCCCCAAGAGACGCTCTGACCCAGGATTGGCCCCAGGGACTTCTTTATGCCTTCCCTCCATTTCCTCTGATCCCTCAGGTGATCCAGAAAGCTACCGTTTGAGAGCCAAATTGATTCTCATTGCCCTTACTGGCCTCGACAAGTTTGGTTCCGTTCCTCCATCATCACCTTTTGGTGCAGCCGTGGCATCTGGACCCAGTGCCAGATCTTCTGATTCACCAATCGGGTCAGCTGCACCAGTCAATCCCTTCTCTCAACCTCACAGCATGGTTGCTCCACTTCCTTCCTTAGCCAGGCTTCCTTTGATCTCTAACCCAGTTAGAGACATCATAGTAACTTCTAAAATCCTCTACCAGGAGGATTTATACAAGCAAATGCATGCGTTTCTCTTATTGGGCTAAGGCCCAGAATATTGATCCTTTTACTGCCCCTGTTCAGGCAGTCCTGGACTTCTTAGCAGAGATTTTTCATGCAGGCTCCTCTTCTTCCACAGTCAGAGTTCAATTGGCTGCTATTTCCAATTTTCATGTCGGGATAGCAGATCATAATATTATGTCCCATAGGCTCTGCAGGGCCTTCTTGAAAGGAATTTTCCTACTAAAGCCTCCAATCAGGAATCCTCCTCCTCAGTGGGATCTAAATTTAGTGCTGACATCCTTGATTCTTCCCCCCTTTGAGCCAGCTGTTTCTTGTTCCCTGAAATATCTTTCTTGGAAAACCTTATTCCTAGTGGCTATTACATCTGCCAGGAGAGTGTCTGAACTTCATGCTCTTTCGGTTCGACCCCCCTATTTGGTTTTTCACAAAGACAGAGTATCTTTGAGAACTAACCCAACCTTTTTACCTAAGGTCGCTTCAAAGAACAATTTGAATCAATCCATTGATCTCCCTGTTTTTTTCCCTAACTATTCAGATAGAGCTGAACAAAAGCTACATTATCTTGATGTCCACCGTCAACTTAGATATTATTTGGACAGAACAAAAAAATTTAGAAAATCTGATCAACTTTTGTTTCCTATGCGGATAATAAAAAGGCCTTCCTGTTTCTAAAGTGACCTTGTCCAGATGGCTTTCTTGGTCATCTCTGAAATTTATCGCTCAGGGGAAAACAGCTGTGCTCAAAACCTAAAGCACATTCAACTAGGAGCTTAGCTACTTCTACAGCTTTTCAAGCTAGACTTCCTTTGGACACTATTTGTGCAGCGGCCACTTGGGCTACTCCTCACACTTTTGTTTCCCATTACAAATTGGACTTGGCCTCCAGGGACAGAGCCAGTTTTGGCTCTACAGTCCGCAAGAGTTTGTTCCATTGAGCCACCCAGGATAGAGGTGCTAGGGGCCTTGGTCCCATCAAGCAAGAATGAAGGCGAGATTGACAACTTAACATTAAGAAGTTATGTACCTAACATAATGTTCCATGTTAGTTGTCTTCTCTCGCTTTCTTTCTTGCGACCCTCCCTCCTTCCCCCTGGCCTGGACAGACCTTGTTATCAGAAACTGTTATGCTGAAGACCATTCAGACCTGGTCCTTCTTCCATCTGTAAGTTTTCTTTCTTCCTTTGGGAAGTATTTTATGCTTGGTGCTATTGCCCTTTGTAAGCAAACGAGATCTGGGTACTTACCGCCTTGCATCATGGGATATGGGGCTGCCTCGAGCTGGTAAAAGTGACTCTCGAGCTTAGCAAGTGCCGAGTCGGAGCCGAGGGATCGGCTCCGAACCCATCAAGCAAGAAAGAAGGCGAGAGAAGACAACTAACATGGAACGTTATGGTAGGTACATAACTTCTTATTTACTTTCACTGTATGCTGCTACTACATAACAGATCACCTTCATCAATGCTCATAAAGAAAAATTTAAATATTTGGCATTTTTTAGTACAGCACCTGGTAATTAAAAGATAAAGACATTTATTTCAGTTCTTACAATGGTGACCAACATAGGTGGGGGAGGACAGTGTTGCTGGTTAAAGTAAGTCCCAAAACCCCATAGCAACTCTGCAAATGCACAGCTGTTTCAGCAAACAGACTACATGTACTTTACAGAGCAGCAATGCTCATTAAAGGCATTACTTTTATTTGTTTATTTATTTAAGTTTGATGACTGGGGAAGTCCACTGGGCCAAGAAGAGCCAGTTTTCAGTGGAGGCCCGGGGAGAAAAGCTCCACAATAATTGTAAGTTACATTTCACATGTTACAAAAGGACATAGTTCATACAGCTAATTAAACATTTACAGATAAGCTCCATGATATTTGCAATTGGCTTGTCACAATGTTACAAAAATGAAAAGACATAATTCAATACAGAAATTTCAACATTTACATAAAGTGAATATTTTTGTTATAAACTCAATTGTAGGTTTAACATTTCAAAATATATAGCTACTAGCCATTAGTAGGTTAGGAAAATATTATGCATGTAGAGAGTAATAGTATATTTGATTCTTCACCACAAAAATGTTCCAATTCCTTTAAGTGCAAATGATTTATTGTAAAACACTGCTTATATCATAAAATACAAAATATAATCTCTAGCGCCTAGGCAAACTTGCCTTTTACAGAGTAAGATGATAATAGTATATTTGAGATTGGAGAGTATAGTACAATAGATATTAGAGAGAAAATTAGTTTTTAGTAGGGGAGGGATTGTTTTGGGTGGGATGAAGTAATAGTAGAGGTAGTTGGATGAGTCAGTGCAAGCTGGAATGAGATTACTTCAGTAATAAATTTATAGTAGAGTATCAAAAGACTTCAGAATCTCCAAAAAAAATTTGTACAGTGCTTGTGTGACTTTTTGCTGCCAATGGATAGCAAGGACTCAGGTTTTCATAAGCGTAAGGGGTGTGGGTATAAATTCCACCCCCTCCACCCAGGTGTACATAACATATGTGTTGACTCCCTTGATGCAAAGCACCTCTCTACATATTGCCATACCTGTTTGGCCTTTGGGTAATAGGCATTGACTGACCACCAGGTCAAATTAGTCCTAACAGGTTTGCTACCAGCTGCTATGTCAGCTTCTACTTTGGCATCTTCATCTCTTTCTCCTTCAAAATCTGAAAAGAAAGGAAAGAGATAGAGAGAGTGAGTCAGTAAGAGTGAGAAGGAAAAACATGAAGAGAGAGAGAAAAATAGGAAAAGAAAAGGAAAAAGGAAAAAGAAAAATCTAAAGATAGAAAAAGGGCATTTTATTTCATTCATAGAGGGCCAACAAGAACCAATGAGCCCAAGACCTTTGTTGACTCCGGCTATGACAAAGGGTTCAGGATCATTGTCTTCTCAGCTTTGGTCTCCCACATTATCAGCATCACACTTTGATCTAATTTCAGTTGTTGGATCTGACATACTGAGTCCCTTGCTTTTGGTGGCTCCAGCTTCAGGTTGGATCCATTCTCCCTTAACACCTGTTACACCTAAACTGGAATTTTATCTGGTGGCATCTTCACTTTGGACCCGAACCTGTCTTTTTCAGAACCAGGAGGTTCCTCTTCAATGGACAGATTTCAGCAAGCCAACTTTCTTGACTTCATCAACGTCTGCTACATCTACCAAAAGTTTTAAGGACATGAATCATAACCAGTTCATGAGAACCTTTTTGAAGGTTCAAATAGACCTAGGAATTATCCTTCCTCCGTCTTGTCAGAGGATCAAGGGCTCCATCCTTTTGGTTCCAACTGCTTCTGTTCCTCCACTGGGCCATTCCCAGCTCCACAACCCTTTGCTCAGATGAATGCCCCCCCCAACTCAGTGCCAACAACCTAGTCACTGTTGGCTCCAACTCATTCCTTGATGTAGTCTACTCTAGTGTCTTTAGATTCTAGCCAGGGTTCATATTTGTCACAGAGATTTTTGGAGCCATCTCTGACCCTCAGTTCCTGTGCCTCAGAAAGCTCTGCTGCAGTCTCAACATTAGATCTTTCCAGGTCAGAGGCTGACACGGGGATTCTTTAGGTTCTCGGATCAGAGGACGCCTCTGGCTAGACATCTGGCTTTGGTGTCAGCATTCAACGTCACAAGGCTTGTATCTCATTCAGAAAAAGGTAGATGTTAAGTTGTCAATCTCGCCTTCATTCTTGCTGGATGGGTTCGGAGCCGATCCTCGGCTCTGACTCGGCCAATACTAAAGCTCGAGAGCTAATTCCACCGGCTCGAGGCTCCCCTATATCCCACAATGCTAGGCGGTAACTACCCAGATCTCGTTTGCCGCTTAGCTGACGAGGTGCTTCTTCTACCGGCTCTGGCAGGTTAGTAAGTTTTCTTGTTTAAAAACTTCAAATTCTACCCCTATTTTTTTCTATTTAGTTTAGTTTTTATACAGAGTATCCCCTTAGTTTAAATTGGGTCCCCCTTGTGTTAGAATTTCCGTTTTATCCCCTTTTTAACTTTTAGGCCTTTGGCCCACTCCCTCTTTTTTCCCTGTCCTTTCAGTGTGACTGGATTTTTATTTGGTTAAAGGGTGTGTCTGTGTGTTGTGTTTGTGTTTTTTTCACACAGCCTTTCAGGATGTCTAAAGACTCCAAGGTCTCAGGCTTCAAGAAGTGTGATTCATGCTGTCAGAAAATGTCTCTGACAGACGGTCACACTTCTTGTGTCTATTGCCTGGGACCTTTGCACCTGCAGGACTCATGTGCTGTTTGCCATGCATTCAGCCCTAGAGTCCTGCAGGAATGCAAAAACAAGCTAATTCTTCGAGGCTTGTTAAAGCCTGAAGGCCCCCCGACCCAGTCCGCATCGGGGAAGCCTTCTAAGACTTCCAGGCTGTCGGCTCCAGCTTCAGAGCCGTCTCCTGGAAGCATTAAAGCTGCTTCAACATCGGCTCTGGCTGGAGCCGATGTTTCGAAGTCTCATACTGTTACCTCGACTCCGGCTGGAGACGAGGTTGTCAAGACTCAGTTGGCTCCGATAGGCTTATCGGAGCCACCTTCAAAGAAGAGGTCTAGGTCCCCTTCCATTGGCTCCATCCACTCAGCTCCGGGATCCCCTCTTCTGTCGGAACGGAACCATAGGTCTCATTCCTCTCGGTCCTCCAAGCTGTCCGACCATGACTTACAAAGGGTGGTGAGTAGACTTCTCAAGTCCGAGGCACTGGCCCAAATGCTGCATAGCCCTACTCAACAGTCAGTGGCTATTTCCATCCCTGATTTTATTCCTCCTCCGACTCCTTTGAGTTCGGAGCCGGGGCTCATCGGAGCCGTGGCTGTCGGTGCTTCGGAGCCGATACCTTCCCTTTTGGCTCCGTCGTCTGCTCCGATTTCCTCCTTGGAGGGATCTCGGTGCCAGGCTTCCCTCGTCGGGTCCGAGGGGGCGAGTGGCATCGGACCCTTGTCCGACCCCGTTCTCCCTCTCGGGGCGTCGGCGCTGGTGAGTTCGGCTCCGACATTGGCCTCGGAGCCATCCCTCTCGGTGCCGGGGGGGGTCCTTGTCTCCTCGGAGCGGGGACCTCCGGCCTTGGCTGATAGGGGCGCCTTCGAGGTCATGCGGAGCGTGCTAGACCCAGTGTCTACCCCACAGTCGGCTCCGTCAGCTCCTCCCTCTTCAGTGCCTGCGGTGGTTTCTACCCACCCCCTTGTAACAGACCGTAGAGAGCCAGCTCCTCAGGTTTCCCCATTGGGAATTTCCTCCTCTTCCGTGGCCTCTCCTGATCTGGTAGGAGAACCCCCTCGGAAGAGACAGTGCAAGAGGAAGCACATTGACTCCCCTGAGTCTATCACCTCTGACACTGACTTGGAGGAATCTGAAGGTTCCCCTCGGTCCCCCTCTGAGGATGTCTCTTTTGCTGACATCCTTGAAATCCTGAAACAGAGGGGGAACTGGCCCGCCCTTAACCCTTCAGAGGACGAGTCGGTTTACCTTGAGGCGTTTGGCTCTTGCCCTTCCACCTCCTGGGTGTCCCCTCCCTTTGACCCCCTTATGGAAGTGGTGGCAAGGAAGGCTTGGACGGCCCCTGATTCAGTGGAACCTACCCCAAGGAGGCCGTCAAAATTTATTACTGCCCCTAAAGAGAAAGAGTTTATATCTAAAGGTGTCTCTGTTGATGCCATGGTGGTGGCCGCAGCCACTAAGAAGGAGTTAGCCAATCCTTCGGTACCTGTCCATCCTCCTAATAAGGAGTCTAGGACCATGGACAGGTACGGTAAGCGGATGTTTTCATCAGCGACCTTTTCAATGCAGTCGCCGAACTACTTGTGTCACTTCACCCATCTCCAGAGAGATTTGCTCAAGGATATGGGTGAGGCCATGCAGGATCCAACAGCTGAGGGGTTCCAAGACAAAATGAACTCCCAGTTGGCAACCCTGAATTCGATTGTCAACTCCTCCATGTGGCTTATCTCATATGCGGCTGATGGGGTGAGTAGGGCCGCAGGCACAGGTGTAGCTTTACGACGTCACGCCTGGATGCAGCTTTGCAATTTTGCAAACCCTTTCAAGGCGTCCTTCACCAATTCCCCCTTTGATGGCTCAACATTGTTTGGACCTCAGGTGAAGGATACATTGACTAGGTGCGAGCAGAAAGGTAAGACTCTCTCTGCCGTGGGAGTCCGTTTTTCTACCCCTTCTAGACCTTATCCAAAAGGTCAGAAGGGAGGAAAAATGTGGTTCCGCAAACCACAGGGAGTCTCATCTGACGCACAAGGTCGATTCCCCTCTAGAGGCAGAGGGGGGAATAACAATAGATGCTGCCCTAGGGGCAGAGGAGATCCGCAAAACCAGGGTAGCAGAGAAACTTTCTCTGATAAACCCTTTCAGCATCCCTGAGGAGCTGCCCAGCTGTCCACCTTCGGAGACAGTCGGGGGAAGATTATCACTGTACCCAAAAGCCTGGCTTTCCCTCACTCAAGACAAATGGGTACAGTCAATCATATCCGAGGGTTACAAAATTCCCTTTATTCACATCCCATTCCAACCCAAAGGATCCTTTCCAGACGTTCCACCCAGTCTAAGGGAACAAGCAGCATTAGAAATATCAAAGCTGCTGTCAAAAAGCGCTATCCAACCAGTCCCAGCAGACCAGCAAGGATCCGGAATCTACTCCAAATTCTTTTTGGTACCAAAAAAAACAGGGGACTGGAGACCAATACTGGATCTCAGCAAGTTAAACAATTACATCAAAAAAACAAAATTCCGGATGGTCACGCTACAGTCCATTCTACCCTTCTTGGGTCAGGACAATTGGATGTGCTCGATAGATCTTCAGGATGCGTACTACCATATCAAAATGCACAGATGCTCCAGGAGGTTTCTCCGCTTCAGGCTGGGAGCCAGTCACTACCAGTTCAGAGCCCTGCCCTTTGGTCTCACTACAGCCCCCCCTAGTGTTTACCAAATGCATGGCAGTGGTCGCGGCTCACTTGAGACGTCAAGGATTCCAGGTGTTTCCATATTTGGATGACTGGCTCCTTACCGCCACCACCAGACATCAACTGCTGCTATCCAGAGACTTCACCATCCAAACTTGCCAAGCTCTAGGCATTTCAATAAATTTTGAAAAATCTGCCTTGTCGCCTTGTCAGTCTATTACCTTTATAGGCGCCACCTTAGACACACTCATTCTTTCCACCAGACTTACAGAGCAAAGAGTGTTAGATATCCGCAAACAAGTTTACCTTCTACTTCAATGCAACAAGGTCAAAGCCAGGATAGTCTTGAAGGTATTAGGACTCATGGCAGCTACTATCACACTTCTCCCCTTAGCTCGTTTTTCACATGCGGATCCTCCAGTGGATGCTGTTTACTCAATGGTCCTTCCAACAGCTCCTGATGTCTCACATCATCCTACTAACTCAATCATGCAAGAATCACCTGTCTTGGTGGATCACATCACCTCAAGTTCTCCAGGGCAGACCCTTCATTCTTCCCCCCCCCAATCACCATGGTGACAACGGACGCTTCCCTGATCGGGTGGGGGGGCATTATCAGGGCAGGACAGTCCAGGGCACGTGGCAAGCTTTCGAGTGCCACTTGCACATAAATGTCTTAGAGATGAGAGCAGTGCTTTTAGCGTTGCAAGCCCTTCAGGACTCTCTTCCCACAGGGACTATTGCAATTCAGACGGACAACATGTCCGTAGTGTGGTACATCAACAAACAGGGCGGAACCAAGTCCTACCCCTTATGTCGAGAGGCACTCAGACTTTGGCAGTGGGCGATTTCTTCTCAGCGTTTTCTGATAGCAACGCACATTCCCGGGAAGTCCAATGTGATTGCGGACAAGTTGAGCAGGGCCATTCTCATGCCTCACGAGTGGTCTCTAAAGAAATCAGTGCTGGAAGAAGTCTTCCAAAGATGGGGCCAGCCTTGCTGCGATCTTTTTGCTACTCCCCAAAACAGCAAGTGTCACGACTTCTTCACTCTCTTCCCGTTACCAGGCCATCCCACCAGAGACGCTCTAGTCCACGATTGGCCCCGGGGACTTCTGTATGCTTTCCCCCCCTTTCCACTGATATCTCAATTAATTCAGAAAGCTATCGCCTTGAGAGTTACCATGATCCTCATTGCCCCTTACTGGCCTTGACAGATATGGTTTCCGTTCCTCCATCATTACCTGTTGGAGCAGCCTTGGCATCTGGACCCGGTGCCAGATCTTTTGACCCACCAGTCGGGCCAGCTGCACCACTCCTTTCACTCTCTCAACCTCACAGTGTGGTTTCTCTGATTCCTACCCTAGCCAGGCTTCCCTTAATCTCTCATTCGGTCCGTAACATCCTGATAGCCTCTCACAAGTCTTCTACCAGGAAGATTTATAATAGTAAGTGGAAACGTTTTTCCTTCTGGGCAGCATAAAAAAATATAGACCCCTTCACTGCACCTATCCAGTCTATCCTAGACTTTCTGGCAGAGCTCTTTCATTTAGGCTCTTCCTCATCTACCATTAGAGTACAACTAGCTGCTATATCTAACTTTCATGTAGGTGTCTCAGACTCCAGTATCATGTCCCATAAGCTCTGCAAAGCCTTTTTAAGAGGTGTTTTTCTGCTCAAGCCCCCAATCAAAGATCCCCCACCTCAATGGGACTTGAATTTGGTCCTAGCATCCTTGATTCTCCCCCCCTTCGAACCAGCGGCTTCATGCCCTCTTAAGTTGCTCTCATGGAAAACACTTTTTCTCGTAGCCATAACTTCAGCTAGAAGGGTATCTGAACTTCATGCTCTGTGCAGTCGTCCTCCTTACTTAGTTTTCCATAAAGACAGGGTGTCCCTCCGGACTAATCCGTCCTTCTTACCTAAGGTTTCCTCTGAGGCAAACCTAAACCAGACGATTGATCTCCACGTCTTCTTCCCTGATTATTCCAACAGGTCAGAACAAAAGTTACATTTTCTAGATGTTCACTGCCAACTTAGATATTATTTAGACAGGACTAAACATTTCAGGAAATCTGATCAGCTTTTCCTGTCTTATGCAGAAGGGAAATTGGGCCTTCCAGTTACTAAAGTGTCCCTTTCAAGATGGCTTACCTCTATAATTACCTTCATCTATGAAATCAGACATCAAAAACTGCGTTCAAGACCTAGAGCTCATTCAACTAGGGCATTAGTTACATCTGTAGCTTTTCAGGACAGGCTGCCAATAGATTCCATTTGTGCAGCAGCCACATGGGCTTCTCCTCATACCTTTATTTTACATTACAAATTGGATATGGCCTCCAGAAACCGTGCCAACTTTGGTTCCACTGTTCTCAAGAGTCTGTTCCGATAGGCCACCCAGGATAAGGTGCTAGGGACGCGGTCCCATCCAGCAAGAATGAAGGCGAGATTGACAACTTAACATTAAGAAGTTATGTACCTACCATAACGTTCCATGTTAGTTGTCTTCTTCTCACCTTCTTTCTTGCGTCCCACCCTCCTTCCCCCTAGCCTGGACAGACCGATAGGAATTTTTGGGATCTTCCATTGGGGTTTTCCTTCCCACATGTTCTACCACCTCTATTCTCCCTTTTATGTTTGTGGTAGCTTACATACAGGTTTATATAGAGGTGGGTTCTTTTTCTCTCTTCTCCATACTATGGAGACCAGAACTGCTTGGTTTTAGCTATCAAACGAGATCTGAGTAGTTACCGCCTAGCATTGTGGGATATAGGGGAGCCTCGAGCCGGTGGAATTAGCTCTTGAGCTTTAGTATTGGCCAAGTCGGAGCCGAGGATCGGCTCCGAACCCATCCAGCAAGAAAGAAGGCGAGAAGAAGATAACTAACATGGAACGTTATGGTAGGTACATAACTTCTTATTAACCTCCACTGTCGGATCCATATATTACTTTCTTGTCAGCCCTGGTTTCTCATGAGTTGATCTTGGGACAGCCTGTGCCATACAGCCATGAAGAGCCCTAGCTTAGGGGCTTTTCAGTTGCTTCTTTATCCCCCTAGACTGTCCCCCCAGGAGGCTCCTAAGAAGAGTTAGTGCAAGAGGATGCCTTTTTTGTCGATTTGTTGGACCTTATGAGACAGCAGGGGGGGTTGGACCACAGAAGCACCTTCTCCAGAATAGCCTGTCTTCTTCAAGGCCTTTGGTGCAGGCCTGTCCACTTCCGGGGTAGTCTCTCCCTCAGATGCCCTTGTAGAACTGGTATCCAGAATGGCTTGGACAGAACCAAATGTTACCATGCAAACCATATAAAGTTTTAGTCCCCCAAGGACAGATCTCTTTGGAGTAAGGGTTTCCCTGTGGAAGTGATCGTCATCGCTGAGGCTGGTAAAAAGGAGATTTCAGTGAAAAGCTCCTCTCTACATCCCCCAAACAAGGAATATAAGGCTATGAAATAGTTTTCAAGCGCACCTGCACCTTAACCAAGTTTGCTCTTTGTGCACTGAATTACTTGGCACACTTAACAAGGTTTTAAAGAAATTTAGTTTCTGTGGCCTGTAAGCTGTTAGTCACATAGCCTTCTTCAGACTTTTGAAAAGCTGTAGAGACTCAGCTGTCCATTATGCAGCTGATACTGTCTCCATGTACCTGATATCCATTGCAGCGGATGGTACAGGTTGTGCTGCAGGCACTGGTATTGCTACCAGCTGGAATGCCTGGATGTGCCCTTGCAATTCTGAGAACTGCATTAAAGCATCCTTCTTAAATGTTTCCTTTGATGATACCACACATTTTGGTTCTAAACTAAAAGACATGCTGAAAAGGGGGAAGAAGAAGGAAAACACTGTCTGCCTTGGGGGTATACACCTCAAAGGACCATTTCTAGGAATCAAAGAGGGAGAAGAAAGATATTTTCCAGAAATTACAAGCTTTTTCCCAAAATGGGGGGAAGTTTTATTAGATGCCTCCCAATGGACAGGGACAGTCCACAATTCCAAAGTTTCCTAGTTACTTTCCCAGGTAGGCCCTTCTGGTCCTCCTGAAAAAATTGCCCAGCTGATGTGCTGTGGAGGCAGTCAGGGGTGGGAGGGCACTTGACACTATACTCACAGGCTTGGGAGGCCATTACTGCAGACTATTGGTTATTAGAGTTATTTCCAGAGGTTACTCTAGCCCATTCCACAAATTTCAAGACTAAATCAAAAACTCCTACAGACAATTTCACCCCTTCAGTGGAAAGAAGCAACATTAGAAATCCAAAAGGTTCCACCAGACCAAACAGAATTCAGGGTCTATTTAAGGTTCTTTTGTGCCAAAGAAAACTGGGTACCTCAGGCCCATCTTGGGCCTAAGCAAGCTAAACCTCTTTGTCAGACAGACTAAGTTTTTGATGGCAGTGGTTCAGTCAATCTCACCTGTTCTGATGAAGCACAATTATATATGCTCATTGGACATCAACAATGCATACTACCACTTAAAGGTAGAGAGACTGTCCAGAAGATTCCTACACTTCATGCTGGTAGTCAGTCATTATCAGTTTTGAGCACTATCATTTGGGCTCGCCAGCACCCCTCAGGTGATCACAGTGAAAGACAGTGGTGGCAGCCTAGTTCTGGCTGCAGGGTTTCCTGGTATTCCTCTACCTGGATGACTGGCTGTTTTTGGCAACATCAAGAGAGTCTTTGATTCAAGCAAGAAATAACCTAATTCAGCTATGACTGTCCTTGGCTATCACAGTCAACCTGGGGAAGTCCAAGCTGGAACCAGTTCAGTGTCCAGAATTGATGTGGTGTCATCTGGGCACAAACTAGCAAATAATAAACCCCCTCCCCATCAAGTTGTTTGCTCTTCATGCACTTGCCCATCAGATTGTTCCTCTGGCAAGGTACTACATGAGAATTCTTCAATGGATATCCACTGAATGGTCCAGCTACATTCGTTCAATGTCTTTTGCCATCTGCTTCACCAGTGGGATGCAGCAACACATTTACTGGTGGATTTCTTCTTCAGTAGTTTCCTCAGGCCACCCATTTGTTCTGTCTGCACCTAAGGTCATGGTAACCAGTGGAACTTATCTCCTCAGATGGGAGGAAGACATTTGGATTGAAAGGTGGTTCATGTACCTAGTCTCATTCAGAGGCTCAACTCATCATCAAAATCTTGGAGATGAGAGCAGTTCTCCTAATGTTGTAGGCATTCCTGAATGGTCTCCCAAAGGGTGTGATTATAATTCAATCTGACAACATTGCAGTAGTGTACTTGAACAAACAGGAAGGATCTCTGTCGAGAGGGTATGGCTTTGGGCAATGTCCTCACAATGATTTCTGATAGCTAAGCACATCTTGAGGAAATCCAACATCCTAGCACATAGGTTGAGCCAGGAGCATCCTGATGCCTCAGGAGTTGTCTCTCAATCCAGCAGTGACGCTCCAAATTGTCCACTGCTGGGGGCATCTGTGCTATGATCTGTTTGCAGACCCCTTCAACACCAAGTGCAGCACCTTCTCCCTGATTCCCCTGGACAGATAGTCACTTAGGGCCACTCTTCTTTTGCTCCCGCCTCCTCCAGCCATCATTTTTACCTGCCCAGCACCAAAGTACCTGCCCGCACTGGGTCTACCAGCTACTGACTCCCTCCCTCAGGCTTATTCCTTTGCTGGGGCCAATCACATAACAAGGCATGTGGGGTATTGCAAGTCTGTGGATCCATCTGGGGGGGGGTTACGTTTTATGTACTACCCATTTCACTCCTCACACCGCCTCCCATTGTGGATCCATGGTTTAGCTTGGGGGAGTGGGTGTGCAGTGGAGATGTGCAGTATTTTGCCCCACCTCTGCAGAAGCTCAGCCATATCTTCACCCTTAAACCCCTCTTGTCATCATGCCACCCCTTGTGAAGTCCCCAGCCTCAACCAGGGATTCTGACTGTGAGCATCCATGGACCCACCAACTCCATCAGGGAAAGTTGCATCCATCTCTGCCACTCCATCAGTCACCTGAGACGCTAGTTGAATGTGAGTTGCCTGGGTCATAGTCAGGGCTTTATCCCTGTACATCACTGGAGCAGCTAGTCTCCTTCATATTTGGCTCCTGATTCTCCTGGATACTTAACCTCCAACTCTTTTAATCAAATTATTTCAGAAAGTAGTCTAAAGCAGAGTGACAGTGATCATCATAGCCCCCTTCTGGCCCATACAGATTTGGTTTCTATTCCTGTGGCTTCATCTACTCTGCCTACTCTGGATTCTGGAAATACTTCCAGATCTAATCTCTCATCCTTCAGGTTAGCCTCACCTGAACCTTAACTCTTTCTAGTTGGCCACCAATTTGCTTCATAGGTTCATAGGTAGGTACTAGGCTATTGGCCCTAGGGCCTATACAAACCTAGCCAAAAAGGTACCCTGACTTTTGCCACCCAAGAAAATTCTTTTCCTGTGCCCCTGTCGAGCAGAGCCACAGAGGTGATCCCCGGGGTAAATTTCCTATTTCTCATCCAATCATCAAGATTCTTCTTGAAGAGTGTTAATGAGGAGCTTTGTTTGATATAGATAGGTAGTTTGTTCCAGAGTATGGGAAGTCCCTGGGACAGGAATCTATCCCTCCAGCATGTTCTGTTTATTGTGGTAACAAGGTTTAGGTCCCTTGAGTGTGTAGCTCTGAGGGATTGGGATTTCTTGAAGTGGAGCATGCCCAACAGCTCTGGGTTTGACATACTTTGTATGTTAGGCAGAGATTGCCTCTGAGTAGGCGATATGCGACGGAGTAAAGCTGGATTTTTTTTGAGACAGTCTGCTAGGGCATCTGTTCGAGGCCAGTAATCCTCTCTGTGAGGTATTTCTGCAGCCTTTCCAGTTGTTGTAGATGTCTTGTGAGGTACATACCAAAAGGGGCATTGTACTCTATAATGGGTCTAATGCGTGACAAGTAGAGGGGAACAATGACATTTTTTTCCTGGATGAGAAACCTTTTGTGATGAAATGTTCAACGCAGAAGGATTTCTTGACTACTGTGGCGATGTGATTATCAAAGGAGAGACTACTGTCCACCTGTGTCCGAAGGTCCCTTATCACTCTTTTGGTGTTACGTAGACTACCACCTATGTGGTAGCTCATGGGTATAGAGTTTTTACCAAAGAGGATGACCATGCACTTTTTGGCATTGAGCTTGAGGCCATGGCTTTGACACCAGGCATCTGTCTCAGTGAGGCCCTTTTGTAGGATGTCCACCTTGTTAGGAGTTTCAATTATGGCTCCTAGTTTGCAGTTATCTGCGAACTTCATTAACTAAAGACCTTCTGTGTTAGCCTGTACTTCAGAAAAGTAGATATCAAACAGGAGAGGACCCAGGACTGAACCCTGTGGTACTCCACTTGTCACTGGTCTGAAGTCAGATTTGGAGTTCGCTACTTTTACAGTGTGGGTTCTGTCACTTAGCCAGTTGGCAACCCATCTTGTGACATAGAGATTTACACCTAGTTTAGTGAGTTTATCTATAATTCCAGAGTGGGGGTTGGTATCAGAAGCTTTGGCGAGATCCAGATAGGCTGTGTGAACCACCTTACCCTTGTCTACAGCTTTTGTGACTGCTTCAAAGAAGTCAATCAGGTTTAGGAGACATGATCTGCCTTTTACAAACCCGGACTGGGTGAGGTCCAGAGTTTGGAGATTACCAATGTCTTTGTTTATAAGTTCCATGATGATATGTTCCATGGCCTTGCAGACCAAACTGATTAGGCTAATGGAGCGGCAGTTCCCGGGGTCCGTGGATGTTGTCAGGTCCCATGGATGCTGTGTTCTTGTCTTTGAAGAGTGTGGTTTTTACCTGTGCAGTCGTGATTACAGGAACTTTGCATTCTTCTGGTATAGAGATGGGCCTTTTAGGGAGTGGGGGGGGGGTAAAGTTAGCACTGACCCTATCTGCCAGGATGTTGGCAGTATCAGTTGGTTCTGTATATTTAGTGACATTGTGCTGTAACTCAGAGCAGATCTAAGTGTTGCCATTGAGATTCTTGACATAGCTATAGAAGGCTTTGTGGCTGTCTTTAGAATCAGTGGCAATTTTGTTTTCATAACTAGCTTTGGAGGATTTTATGAGGGATCTCAGCTTCTTACTGAGGCTGACCAGGGAGTTCTTCCAGTCATGGGATTTTGCTCTTTTTTGCAACAGTTTCTTTCTTCTGTTGTAGAGTTTGTTTATGGCAGGGGACCACCAGATTGGCTTCCTTTTTTGGAGGATAGCATCTTGGTTCTGTTAGGGATAGCATGATCCATGCACTCGTGTAAGTGCTTATAATGTGCATTTGTGTAGGATTCAGCAGTCGTACCTCTATTGTCCATCAGCATGGGTGTTGTGAAGTTTGCCACTTCTGTCTTAAGAAGCGTGAAGTTGGCTTTGGAGAAATTTTTTACGGTGGTTTCCCTAATGGGGGGTGGGGGCGGAATGTGGATGTGTTCAGTTCCAGCGATAGCCAGAGATCCCAAGCTGTCTTAATGAGTACTTCACATTTCGTCTTTCTCCCAAAAGCCTTCTACCAGGAAAGTCTATGCTAGCAAATGGAAATGATTTTCTATATGGGCTTCTTCCAAGGGTATAGATCATTTTTCTGCTCCACTGCATGCCATTTTGGATTTTTTTGCCAGGTTCTTTCAGTCAAGGCTCAGTCATTCTAACATTTATGTTCAATTATAGTCATTTTCTAATTTTCCTGTGAGTCAGTCACCCCCTCTCAGTCCCTGACAAACCCCTTTTGAACCAGTAGATCTAAAAGTTTTATCTTTGAAGACCCTCTTTGTCATAGCAATTATCTCAGCCAGAAGAGTCTGAATTACAGGCTTTGCCTGTTGTCTTCCATACCCTTTTTTCCATAAGGAAAGAGTTTCATGAGAACTTATCTCTCTTTTCTTCCTAAAGTGGCCCCTGAGTCCTCTTTACAGAAGTCTGTTGAAATACCCATTTTCTTTCCTAGCTTCAGTAACAAAGAAAAATACATACTTCACTGCCTTGATGTTCATCATCAATTAAGATTTTACTTGGACAGAACAAAATAGTGTAGGAAATGTAATCAGCTTTTTGTGCCCTTCTCTAGGGCAAAATTTGGCTAACCAGTTTCAAAGCTTACCTTGTGTAGATGGTCCTCTGATTATATTACATTTATGTACTCTTCTGTCATTATCTCATTGACCTTTAGTCCTAAGGGCCATTTTGCAAAAGCAGTAACTACTTTTACGGCATTTTTGGACACAGTTCCTTGGATGACATCTGTGCGGCAGTCACATGGGCTTCTACTTACTCTTTTATTTCTCACTACAAGCAGGATATCCAGTCTCATTCTAGATCACCCTTAGGTTTCAGCATGCTGTGTAATGTTTTCTCCTAATTCGGTCCAGATAAATGGCTGGGGGACTCTGTGCTAACGGCTGAGGTGGATAGGAAAGATAACATCATATATAAAAGTTATGTACTTGCCAAAATTCTAGATCAGTGTTGACTTTTTCCATCCATCTCAGTTGTCCCTCCCACCATCCCCCATCCTTTTCTCATTTATGACAGGAGTATGAGTGGAACTAGCAGACCAACCCAAGGCCTAGTCTCAGAACCATCTTGGTTTGTTAAGGTATAATTTTTTCCCTTATTCATTGTATGTTGATTTAAAATTTTCCTTTTATCTTAGATTGGATGTTTATGGTAGGGCAAACAAGCAATCTGGGGAACTTTAGTTAAGCTGGCCATCATGGGCAGGAAAGTGGAGCCTCGGAGCTTGAAGAGTCAAAGGACGCTGGCTGTTGAATTCAGTGGGATCCAAATTCCCAAAGACTGAGACAACATAAATCTAGTGTTATGGTAAGTACATAACTTTCGTTTTGGTTATCAATGGCTGTCAGATTCATCTATCTCCATGTGTAATCTGAAGACCAATGAAGCATGAACAGGCAAAGTAACTGGGGAAAGTGTACAATGAACCTGTAAGGAAATAGTGTTCCTTAGTAACCAATAACATCAATTCTAGAAAATGTATGAAAAATCTGTAACTATATGCAAGTAAACTCAGTAATTTATTGATATCTACCAACCCTAATGTAGAAACGTATTTGCAGACCTATCTCCATATTAGTCGCTTCATAAATTAATGAGATTGAGAGTGTACCTTGCCAATAGAGAGATTTGAGGGCATAATTGTGGCCTGCAAATATTTTGTTTTCTTGTATTTTCAAGACTTCCATTCCAAAGTCTTCTTTCCTCCTGAAGACAAATCCACTCTCTCAAACCCCCTACAAGTTCACATTGCATAATACCTTGGGGAGGGTATACGTTAACAATGGCGATTATTTATCTTGCTTAAAGACCATTAATAATAGCATAATGACTCTTGAAATCCTCCCTCACTTCAACCAGCTTAAAAGGAGTTCTTAACCAAAGTAACTGCCCTTATCCTCCTGCTACCTGGATAAAAGGAACCAATTCCCACTCCAAACCCATACATTATCAGTTTCAAATGTTCACTGCCATTTAAATTAGTTTTCCTTAACAAAAGTAAATTTAGGCATAAACGTTTTGAGATAAGCAATTATCTTACCTTGGTTAACCACATTTGTAAGGCACTTAACATTTCAAAAAAAAATATTGTATAAGTCTTAACCATCTACAGTGTACAGAAAAACATCATAAACTACAGAAAAAGCAGAAGCAGCGTCTTTGCAGTGCACACAACAAACTAAAATTTTATTAAGCGCTTTTCACCTTAAAGCCAATGCCAGACTTCATCAGATAAAACCTGGCCCACAAAAATGCAGAAATGTTTATACAAAACCAG
The DNA here is from genome assembly GCF_019279795.1 of Protopterus annectens. NCBI lineage: Eukaryota > Metazoa > Chordata > Ceratodontiformes > Protopteridae > Protopterus > Protopterus annectens. The sequence goes on along the minus strand of NC_056726.1, from coordinate 753,163,579 downwards.
TGCCCCACCTCATAATGATGTCATCTTAAAAGCATATAAAACAATAAACCATGTTAAAAATATATTTAAATATTTACTTATAAAAACCTCTTAAAAATAATTATTATGTTTTGACAACAATAAAAGTGTCATTTAGTTAAAAAATTAAAAGTAAAATCGCCTTTGAAATGCATTCAATCTTAGAAAACTAGTTATAGACAATGTTTCATTGAGTCCTGGAAAGGTAGAAGCATTAAAATGTACTTGACAAAACAATTCCTTCATTTCCAAGTGTAATCCAAAAGGACCACCTCTAACATTAGGAATCACTTTCTCTAGTACTGAAATTTAAAGTGATGACCAGGAGAAGTGGCTACATGCCTAGCTACATTTAACTTAGAAATGGTATAAAGTTCTTTCATTCTTTCTTTCAATTTGCTTTCTATCGTCCCTATGTAATAAGCAGAACACCATTCACACAGGACAATATAAACTATGCCCTTACTATTACAGTTAGCTGAGCTGTGGACAGTGAAACTTTTCCTGTTGACACTAACAACACTGTCAGTTTTAACACACCTACAAACACTGCACATATTACATTTGGCTAGTCCTTTCACAACATCGATACCCATAGGTTTTTCTTTTGTTTCAAAAACATTCTTAACAGACTGCGCCCACCTATATGTGATTATGGGGTATTTACCCAGCTTCCTCACACATTCAGATTATTTCTAATTATAACCCAGTTCTTTTTCAAAATGCCTTCTATAATTCATGGAGAAGGTAATGAAATAAGAACTTTTGTAATTAAATTGAACTTCAGAAGTGGCTAGAACCAATGAGTTAGGATTGTCTGCTGTGGGGCCATTATTGTTGGTTATAATGCCACCATTGGCGGGCATAAACTTATGGTCATGTAAAATGGGAACATACACATACTTGAACTAACTCTTGAATAAGCACTTAAGGATAATCTCTCCTCATAGACATAGTTTTTGAATTATCACATTCCCAGAAAAAATCATCTGACCAAGTTGTCATATGGGCAGCCCTTCCTAACTGCCCTTTAACTACTGATTTCCTTTGCTTATAGGGATGTACACTTGAAAAATGCAGAAATGCATTTGAATAAGTGGGCTTTCTAAAGATAAATGACACTAAACTTAACTTGTAGGTTCCTTTTCCAACCATACAGCCAGGTATGATATCTGGTCTTTACTCACCTGGTAAGTAAACTTAAGTAAATCAGTGGTCCCATTAATGTATTCTAGAAATATGGGAATTTTATGTTTTTCTGAATGAAGCGTTCCACTGTATTTGGCATTCATCAGACCTATCATTGAGTACAATGTCCCCTTTGGTATGTACCTAACCAGGCATATCCAACAACTGGAATGTCCACAGAGGTTCCTCACTAAAAGAATACAGAGCATAAGTAATATATCTTATGCAGTTCACCTCAAGGCCCTATCCCTGTATTCTGTCTCCTACAGGCTTTTGAGGGGAGATCTATGCCTGGCATACAGGGTATTGTCAGACCCCACTCTGATGGATCTCCTGCATATCCTCAAAGCAAACAGTACCAGAATTACCCATTCTAAAGACCAATCATTGCCTGTGATGTAAATAGGACCTGCTGGAGACATAGGTATGTATCCCAGAGACTACCCCGTCTATGGAACAGGCCCCCCATCCATGTGAAGCAGAGTTCCTTCCTAATCCAATTCAAGTGCAACTTGGACAATTGGAAGGGAAACCAGAAATCCATCCCTGGTTTGGCATCTATGTCTCTGATGCAAACAGGTAACCATTAAATGTTTCATCTCCCAGGCCCCTGCTTATCAAGGGTATCAGTACTCATCAGACATTTGGGATGTGTGGCTAGGCTTAAAAAGGCCATTGTGGTCATTAGCTTAGTAAACACATATGAACCTAAGCCATAAAGCAAGAATGTCATCTTGGTAACATACAAGTACCCACAGGTTACAGAATTCACTGTTAAACAAAAATGTCTTTTCCCATATGACCATAACTGCATTAACATGCAGACCCCCACAGGCAGTCTCCATGGCCACCCCTTTAATTTGTAAAAAAAAATATTGGTTTTCAAAAAATAAATAATTATGTAAAACAATTTCAAGCAAATCCACAAAAATGTTTTTCCTGTCTTGTCCAAAGTTTGAATAATCTTCCAAAAACTCAGCAAACCAAGACAACGCTATTACATGTGCTATCACTGTGTACAGGTTATTAGCATAAATAGTGAGGAAAACAACATCCTGTTCTAAAGCTAGAGAGTTGCATCCATTCTAGAAAATCCCAAGAATCTTTAACTAAGTATGACACTTTTTGTAACATTCCTTTCAAGTGATAGTACAAAACTTTAGCAAGTGGTACAGTAATCGAGTAGCTAGCATTCAGTATAGGGTGCATAGGAGGATCCTAGATGTTCTTGTGGATCTTGGAAACACCAAAGATGGTGGGCACAAGTGGAGCAGTACTCATCTTCATCAATCTGCCCTTACATAAGCATATCATACAAAAGTGCATAGATTTTACCATACGCTATGTTAACCTAATTTTTTGAAACCTAGGCAGGTTTTTATCTGATGAAGTCTTGGTTTTAAGATGAAAAGCACTTAATAAAATTTTAGTTTGTTCTGTGCTCTACAAAGATGCTGTTTCAGCTTTTTCTGTAGTTTATGTAGTGTTTGTGTTTTCTTTTCTTAGTATAGACAAACATCTCTTTCAAGACAGGCTCAGCCATACCATGTTTGAATAAACAGAGTTACAAAAGAGTCCCTGTAAAAGTGCTCCAGAAAGATCTAATACAGTGCCAACCGAAGTAAAGTAGCTCCCTTTAAAAACAACCAGAAAGGAGAATAGCTGTAGTATTTAAAAAAAGTTTCCAGAGAACTGCAAAATTAATTGTAAAAAAAAAAAGTGTGTACAAAGCTTTAGTACAAAATAACATGCACAGAATTTCCTCTGTGGAGCTCTCCATGAAAAAGAAAAGAAAAATAGAAAAACTCCTCCAACATGTATAACTTAAAAATTGTAATACAAGAATAAAAATGTACAAATGTAAGACATTTACTGCCAGTATGGGAACACCAAACCTCTTCTGAAAGAGGTTTATGAAATGAGCCGCCACAACTACTGAAACTGTGCAAAAGGGAAGCAGTACCCAGTTCTCCTTAACAATACTGTCATCCTACATTATAAACCATGACTCATGCCAAACCTGTAGAGAAATAAGCATTCAAAACACTAATCAACAAGTTTCTGTTAAGTGGACAGCTGAGAAAAATATTTCAAGGATATGATTGAACTGTCTACTGTCTGGAGAGTGAAATCACTAACCATTTGTGAAATTAATGAAACTGATTGCTGCTAACCATTAGCATGGATTTATGGTTTTCAGAAAATTAAATTCCATTTTCATGCAGTGAAATCCAGGAATTATTCCCATGATTTTTATATGTACTGTCCAGTCATTACTGTAATTTCATTATAATTTTCTAATGTATACATATATAGAGATATGAAATATGAGAAGAAATACAAGATGTGTTGAATGTCCATTCTGGACTAAAAAGCCAAATTCTCTGAAAATTCCTACATGTTTTTACAGTACTCAGTCCAAATTTCGGGATTTCCAGGGTTTTTTACTAGAAAATGGAAAATCGCCATCCCTGAATGCAACATTCTGAGGCCTTAAAATGGCAACACCTTCAGATCTGTTACCTTGAATATCATGGTCCAGCAGCATTAATAAATAATACGCATAAATATAGATGCAAAAAAGTAATTAGCAAGCAAAAAAAAAAAAAAAAAAGAGGCACCATTCCCATTTGCAATGTCCTTGATGCAAATATGTGAGAAGTTACCCTTACTGTGATAACAAGAAGCCGTATAGTCCCAAAGTCACTTAGCAGAGATCATGGCCAGATTCTTATTACTGTTAACCATTAAAGCAGTCTTCTGTCCATCCAATAATATCCCCTTAACAAAGTAGAAAAACTCTGGCATTATTTGTTATGAAGGTCTTTTGGTGTCGGTACCATCTCCCTTTGGTAGTTGACCACGTGTAGGGCCTAAACTCTTCTCATCTGAAGCTCATTGTTTAATTTTTGCCTCAATGCATCAAATATGATAGCTCCACCAGAGATAAACCTTAAACTGTGCCTGGTAAAGCAGTTTAAATTGTCACCTTTTTGGTCTGTAATTCCGTAAAGAAGGCTGGAAAGCACTCTGGTTTTGAGGGCATAATTGTGGCCTGCAAATATTCTGATGTTATGTAGTCCAATCTTGCCTACATTCTTATCCGTGGGTTCGGAGCCGAATGTTGGCTCCGACTCGGCCATACTTTTTTAGCTCAAAGTCTTTCTATTGGCTGGGCTAAGATGGTATCCCATGCTGCACTGCTGTCTATCCCCAGATCTCGTTTGCTGCTCGTGTAGCTTGGACGTGGTCTCGCTCTTGGCTGTGGCTAAGTACCCTTTTTCTTCTTTATCAGAGAAGTTTTTTGCGAAAAAGCTATTTTAATAGCTATTGTGTGTGCTCTTGTCTGTATTGTGGAAAAGTTGTGTTTTTGATTGTTTTTTCTGTGGTATCCTACTAGCTGTTTCCAACGGGCTAGGCCCGTTTCAGTTAGAGGACCTAGTCTGTCCCCTTGCTTTCCTTGTGTTATAAAAGTTTCCCGGGACTAAAACTGTTTAAATTAGAGGAATTAGTTCTATCCCATTTGTATTTGTGTCTGAGGATTGTTGAACTTAGAGATCTGGTGGTATTCTGTTTGTTGTAGGTGTTTTCCCACCTTGTGAGTGTTTGACCGTTGGTCGATTTATTCAGTGGTTAATTGTTGTTGGTTAACTATGTCCAAAGATACTAAGGAGCATGAGCCCTCGGGCTTCAAGAAATGCTCTAGGTGCAGTTATAAAATGTCCATTACTGATGGACACTCTGTCTGTGTGTATTGTCTGGGAGTGATTTATCTCCAGGAGTCGTGCAGTTTCTGTCATGCCTTTAGTCCGCGAGTTCTTCAGGAAAGGAAGAATAAATTGATTTTGAAGGGACTTCTAAAACCCTCCTTCGAGGAGGGTCTGGCGAGTGCTTCCAGCTCTAAGGCAAAATCCTCAAAAACAAAAAAGAGATCTCCGGCTCCATCAGTCTACTCGGAGCCACCAGAGAAAATAGCAAAATCTGCTTCGACATCCTCGGCTCCATTGTCCTCGGGGCCGCAGGAAGTGTCAGTTGTTATGGAACCTGCTTCAGCTCCAATCTTCTTGGAACCTGTTCGGAGCCGATCGCCTAGCATTAGGCCAGTATCCCCTCCTTGCAGGTCCCCTTCAGAGAGGAGGTCTCGATCTCCTTCTCTATCCTCCAAATCGTCCAGGACCTTATCAGATGTGGACATCGATAGAGTGGTGCAGAGACTTCTTCAGACACCAGTACTGGCAAAATTGTTCTTGGCTCCAGAGCCGGTCCCTCAACCTGCTTCGATACTTCCTCCTCCAAGCACATCTCAGCTTTTGAAGCCGGAGTGCTCGGCTCTGTGTGATGTCCCTAGGTCGGTTCCGACAGCCCCTCCTGGCTTATCAGTGCCGACATCAGCTCCGACCCCGTCGGCGCCATCCACGGGGTTCAAGACTCAGGATTCTTCAGTCGGACCCGAGGGAGAGGCTTTGGGACACCTCTCGGCTCCTAGTCTCCCTCTCGGTGCTTCGGCACGGGGAAGTCTGACTCCTGTCTTGGCTTCAGAGGCTGGTCATTCTTCGGACTTGGGAGGACCAGCCTTCGAGGCCATGTGGAGTGCGCTGGCCAGGTCGTCAGTGGCATCATGCGGGTCGGTCATTCTGTCCCCTACTACACCGGTGCAGGTCTCTGATTGCCATCTATCTCTAGACAGCGGAGTCCCAAGGCCTCAGGGTACCCCCATGAGTGGTCCCCACATTTCTGAGGGTCCCTCAGAGTTTTTGCCTGAGGAGCCACCCAGAAAGAAGACGTGCAAGAGGAAGCACATAGATTCCCAGGATTAGTCACTCACATCAGACACCAACCTCGAGGAATCGGAGGGGTACCCTAAGTCATCCTCTGAGGATGTTTCTTTCTCTGACATCCTAGAGATTTTGAAACAAAGAGGTGACTGGCCATACAAAGCCCACTCTGAGGAGGAGTCGGTCTTCCTGAAGGCCTTTAGTGCTCAGCCCTCCGCCTCCTGGGTATCTCCACCCTTCGACAAGCTTCTGGATTTGGTTTGTCGAAGGGTGTGGGAAACCCCTGACTCTGTGGAACCAGTTTCCAGGAGACCCAATAAATGTTTGTCTGCTACTCTTGATAAGGAATTTCTGTCCAAGGGAGTCCCTGTGGATGCCATGGTGGTGGCAGCTGCCACCCAGAAGGAATTAGTTAAGACTTCTTCCACCGTACATCCCCCTAACAAGGAGTCTAGGACCATGGACCAGTACAGGAAGCGTACATTTTCTTCAGCAACCTTTACCTTACGGTCACTGAATTACTTATCACACTTTACACGGCTCCAAGGAACTTAGAGATACTCTCACGGGTAACATTTCTGAGGCAGTGGCCCAGATTGTCAATGCTTAAATGTCTACCCTCAATTCCATTGCAAACTCCTCCATGAGGCTATTCTCCTTTGCAGCCGAGGGAGCGAGTAGAGCAGCAAGTTCAGGAGTTGCTCTTAGGAGGCAGGCCTGGATGCGCCTTTGTCATTTCGCGGAGGCCTTCAAGTCTTCAATCACCGACACCCCTTTTGATGGTTCCTTTTTGTTCAGAACCAAGATGAAAGACACTCTCACTAGGTGCGAGCAGGAGGGAAAAACTCTGTCTGCCGTAGGAGTCCGTTTTTCCCTTCCCTCTAGGCCTTATCCCAAGGCCCAGAGGGGTGGCAAAATGTGGTTCAAGAAATCACAGAGGTTTTTTCCCGGTGCACAAGGTGAGCCCCCCTCCAGGGGCAGGGGAGGGGGTGGTTATTCAGGGAGACAGCGCCCTAGGGGCAGAGGAGGCCCCCCCTCAACTCAGGAGACCGCGATTACTTTCGTGGTTCTCCCTACCATCGCTCCTGATGGGAGGCCCAATTGTGCATTTCCGGAGCCAGTCGGGGGTCGAATCTCATTATATCTGGAGGCCTGGCAAGACATCACCCAGGACCAATGGGTTCTATGAATAATTTCCGGAGGATATGTCATCCCCTTCTCATCAAATCCCCCTCCAATCAAGAAAATCCCGGATGTTCCACCCAGTCAAAGGGATTACGCAGCTTCAGAAGTTTCAAAGCTGCTAGAAAAAGGAACCATCCAACATGTCCTCTCAGACCAGATCGGATTAGAGACTTACTCCAGATTCTTTTTGGTGCTGAAAAGGACAGGGGACCCATATTGGATCTCAGTCAATTGAACACCCATGTGCAAAAGTCCAAGTTCCGAATGGTCACATTGCAGTCTATTCTCCCATTGTTGGGAAAAGAAGTATGGATGTGATCCATCGACCTCAATGATAAAGATGGACAGGGCATCCAGAAGTCACCTACACTTCCGGCTGGGAGCCAGTCATTTTCAGTTTCGAGCCCTGCCCTTTGGTCTCACCACAGCCCCCAGGCTGTTTACCAAATGCATGGCAGTGGTGACTACTCACTTGAGACGTCAGGGATTCCAAGTGTTTCTGTATCTGGACGACTGGCTCCTTACTGCCACCACCAGGCATCTACTACTTCTGACCAGGGACGCTACTATCAACCTATGTCAACAGTTGGGCATTACATTGAACTGGGAAAAATATGCCTTGTTGCCCTCACAGCATGTCACTTTTATAGGCACCGAACTAGACACTGTCCTCATGCGGGCATTTCTACCACAGGAAAGAATCAGAGTCCTACAACAACAGGTTTATGCCTTGCTCCCTCTGAGAAGAGCGAAGGCAGGATGGGTCCTCCAACTGTTGGGGACAATGGCTGCTACGATTATGTTAGTCCCTCTGGCAAGGTTACATATGAGGCTCCTTCAGTGGCTACTCTTTGCCCACTGGTCTCTTCAACATCTTCTACTTTCTCACCCTATTCTACTCACACACAGGTGCAAACAGGATCTCAGTTGGTGGCTTCGCACCAACAACCTGAATACAGGAAAGCCCTTTTTTTCCTGCTCCCCCGGTTGCCACGGTGACCACGGATGCCTCCCAGATGGGGTGGAGGGCATTATCTAGGCAGGACAGCCCAAAGCATGTGGCAAGAGCACGAGATGCATCTGCATATCAGTGTCCTGGAGATGAGAGCTGTGCTACTAACGTTGCAAGCACTTCAGAGTTTTCTTCCTCTTGGGACTATTGCAATCCACTTAGACAATATGTCAGTGGTGTGTTATCTGAACAAGCAAGGAGGAACCAAGTCTTATCCTCTTTGCAGAGAGGCCATGAGAGTGTGGGAGTGAACAGTGTCTTACCAACGTTTTCTGGTGGCAACTCACATTCCGGGGAAGTCCAATGTTTTATTTATTTATTTATTTATTTTACATTTGTTTACCGGGCTAGTCCAACTGGATACATGTCCATTTTCAGTGGAGGCCCGGGGAGAAAAGCTCCAGTTACACAGCATCATAGAGACATACAAAAACATTCAATAACATTTTGATTTTACATTTATAGAACAGACATTTTAAAACAACATTTTGAACATTGCATGGAAAAAGTTTGGCAATAATATTAATATGGCGTAATAACTCTGCAGTTACCAAAAATTAGAATAAGACAGAAAAAAATGGCTAATAGAGTTACAGATAAGAAGTAATACTCAGGGAGGAGAGTGCAAAGAAGAAGGAGGAGGGTTAGTTATAAGGAATGGTTAGAAGTAGAGATTTATGGTAGAGAATAATATTTTGATTGGTGACAGGTAGTTAGAGAAAAAAAAACAACAAACGGTTAGTCAGGGTTATTACAAGAGCATAACCAGTGATTGGAGAGGAAAAGTTTTAGGTTAGTTTTAAATAGTGGGAAAGAGGTAAGGGTAGTGAGGTCATTTGGCAATTGATTCCATATTTTACCAACTGAGTTTGAGAATAAGGAATCACCTGCTAAGTTATTAGAGAAGGAAGTGTGTATCAACATTTTGTTGGCAGGCGCAGATTCTTCAAATTATTATAAGGTCTTATAAAGGTAGAGAGAATTGGGGTGTTATTGGGTTGGTGTAGGGCTTTGTGGGCGATTATAAGTTGGTTAAATTGTAGTAGTAGCGGTAATTCAAGCCATCTTAGCTGTTTTAGATTCTGACAATGGTGGGTCCTGTAAGGAGAGTTGGTAGCAAATCTAGCAATATTATTGTATGATCTAGTAAGATTGTTAAGATTATTTTTAGAAAGATTGGTATATATGGGGGAAGCATATAACAGGGTAGAGATTAAATGGGTTCTAGCTATTGTGGCTCTGGCTACTGGTGTCAGGAAAGGTTTAATGCGATAAAGGGATCCAAGTTTTTTGTTAGTAGATTTAATTGTAGAATTTATGTGAGTGTCAAACTTTAGTTGATTGTCAATAGTAATTCCAAGGAGTTTGGTGGTGGGGTCAGGTGAGATAACGGTGCCATCTTTGGATATAAGTGTGAAATGGAGAGGGGGAGATAGATGAGATGGGGTAAAGAGCAGTAGTTTGGTTTTTTTTAGGGTTAAGAAGAAGACAGTGGTTAGAGAACCATTTTTCAATAGTAGAGAAGGCTTTTTGTGTGTGAGAATGAAGATCAGTTTGTGATGAGGCAGAACAAATGATAGTGGAGTCATCAGCATATTGAATATAGGTAGACTGTGGAATAGAGAGGTGAAGGTCATTTATGAAAATGGAAAACAGTAGTGGACCTAAAATTGAGCCTTGTGGGACACCTAGAGAGGTAGGAAGAAGGTCAGAAAGATGGTTTTGCCAGAGAACAGCTTGTTTTCAGTTATCCAGATAGGATTTGAACCAGTTAATGGCAGAATAGTTGAAGGAGAGGGACTTCAGTAGGTGGAGGAGAAGTTGATGATTAACCATGTCAAAGGCTTTAGATAGGTCTACAAAGAAAGCAGAGGATAAAGTATTATTGTTACGATTTTTGTTGATACAGTTAGTAAAGGATAGTAAGGCTGTGGTGGTAATATGAAATGGTCGAAAACCGTGTTGACAGTTAACTAGGAGCTGATGGTGGAGTAGGTGGGTTATAAGTTGTTTATGGATACATTTTTCCATGATTTTAGCAAGTGGGGAGAGTAGAGCAATGGGACGAAAGTTAGAGAAATCAGTAGAGTTGCCACCTTTATGAAGAGGAATAATATATGAGATTTTCCAGATTGATGGGATTAAACCTTCTTTTAAGGTTCTGTTGATTAATATGGAGATTGGGTAGGCAATGGCTTTGGCTCCTATTTTGAGGTATTCTGCTGGTAGTTGGTCAGCTGAGGGGGTATTAGGTTTTGGTTTTTGAAGTAGGGAAGAGATATAGGAGGTGGGTATAGGTTCAAGGTGAAAAGGGGGAGGAGTAGAGCTTGGACTGGGCAAGTTAGATATGTCTGGGTTTTGCTGATTTGCTAGTTTTAGTATAATGGTGGTGAAGAAAGAATTGAAGGCATTAGCTGTTTGCAATGGACAGTCTGGGTTGGAGCCTAGTGGGTTAGGTGATTCCACTCTGCCTGGGGATAGTAGTGTGTTAATAGTAGACCAAAATTTGTGTGGTTGATGAAGGGATGTTTGTTGTAGTTGTATATAAAAGTTCTTTTTGTCCTGTAGGATAGCTTTTTTTGTAATATTTCTTTGTTGTTTAAAGGTTTGGTGATCAGTTGTGTCCTTTGTGGACCGCCATTTAGCCCAAGATTTATTTCTATTGAGGATTAGTTTCCTAGTATGCTTTGAGAGCCATGGAGCTGGTTTATTTTTCATTCTTATGGAACGGATAGGGGCATGTTGGTCTAGGATTGCTAGGAAGGTGGTATTAAAGTAATTAACCGCTTCATCTATAGGGAGAGACTTAAAGGGAGACCAGTTACATTGTTTAAGTTCGGTTAGAAACAGTTCATGGTCAAGGTGCTTTTTGCTGCGGATGGTTCTGACTGAAGAGGGGATATTTAAGGTTGTTTTATGTCTAATAATATATATGAGAGAGTGGTCACTAAGGTCATCAGGGAGGGCTCCTGTTGTATAGTTTTGTTGTGAACAATTTGTAAGAATCCAGTCTAAGATGTTTTTTTTTGTTGTTATTTTTGTTTGTTCTGGTTGGAGAGTTTATAGCTTGTGAAAAGCCATGCAGGTTAATAAGGGATGAAGGATTGGTGTTGTTACATAAATTCCAATCAATATTAAAGTCTCCTAGTAGAATTGTTTCTTGAGGGAGATTGGTAGAAAGCCAATTTAGGAGGTCCTCTAATATAGTTAGATTTTTACCTGGGGGAAGGTAGGTGCAGATGATGTAAACTGATTTATGGGAGTTAAGCAACAGTTTAGAAATAATTATTTCTATGTTGTTTTCAGAAGGTAAGTTATAATTCATTTTGCTGATTTGTAGCCCTGTTTTATAGATAATTGCAACCCCTCCGCCTTTTTTGTTCAAACGGTCATGTTGAATGATGCTATAGCCTGGGGGGATGATTTCTGTATCTTTTATTGTGGGTTTAAGCCATGTTTCTGTTAAACAGAGAATATCGAATTGCTGGACATCCAGAAGGGCATGAACTTGTGGTATTTTGTTACATATACTACGTATGTTGAGATGGGCTATAGAGAGTGATTTGGAGGGATTGGTAATTGGTAATGGGATCATATAGTAGAGATTGTGGTGAATGGAGGGTGGGGTAAGGCTTGGGCCAGGGTTGGGGTGGATGTCTCCATCTTTTAATAAGTGGAGTAATATGAAATTGTAACATTGGAGAGGCTTGTAATAGTGGTAAAGGAATTTTTTATTGCCTAAGATGGAGTATTTAATATGAAGTAGTCGGTGATATTTAGCTTGAAAGAAACTAGGCTTAATGGTGGCATTTAGGAAGGTTGCAGATAAAGCAGGAAAAGGTGTTAGGGTTTGTTTGGAAGGGATGATAACAGGAGATAGGAGTGGCTGTTCATAGGAGGTTAAGAGGTAAGCTGTGGTAAGAGTAATTAGGAGTAAGAGTGTATGAAGACATTGGTATTTGTAAGGCATGGTAGTAGAAAGTGTAGTATGTATGTAGGGAGAAGAGTAGGTGTTAGTTTAGGAAGATAGAGTAGGTGGAAGGGAGGGGATTTAGAAATAAGGGGAGTAGAGGTATAGATATGGGGTGTGGCTAGTAGTGATTCAGTGAGTGGTTGATTGGTAAAGGGGGTGTGGTTATGAGGGTAGAAGGTTAGAGGTACTGGGGGCGGATGGGAATTGGGGGCAGGGTAGGGGAGCCAATGTGATCGCAGACAGGCCAAGTAGAGCTATTCTGATGCCTTACAAGTGGTCCCTGAACTGTCAAGTTGCGGACCAGATCTTCCGCAGGTAGGGTCAGCCTTGCTGCAACCTTTTTGCCAGACCCTCAATGCCAAATGCAGCAGCTACTTCACGTTGATCCCCCCTCAGGGGGAGTCACCCAGGGACGCTGTAGTCCACGATTGGCCCTCCGGTCTACTATATGCCTTCCCTCCTGTCCCCTTGCTGTCAAAGGTTATTCAGAAAGCGCAATCCTTGGGAAGCAAAATGATTCTGATTGCCCCACACTGGCCTCATCAAATTTGGTTCCCCTTTCTCCATCCCTATCTCATGGATGTTCCCTTGGATTCTGGACCCACAACCAGACTTACTGACACACATGTCAGGACAGCTCCATCCCTCTCTTCAGACCCTCCTGTTGACAACCTGGCTACTCCACTTCCGTCATTAGTTAGGCTTCATCAATTTTTGCCGGAGTTGGTTCATATTTTATCTTCCTCTCATAAGCCCTCGACCAGGAAGATTTATTACAGCAAATGGAAGATGCTTTCAATCTGGGTGCATGCCAAAAAGATTGACCCTTACACAGCTCCAATTTCATCTGTATTGGAGTTCTTGTCTATGCTCTTTAACCAGGGTTCAGCGACCGCAACCATTAAAGTCCAATTGGCGATTTCTACCTTTCATGTGGCAGACGAGCCTAGCCTGATGGCACATAGACTCTGTAAGGCTTTCCTGTAGGGCACTTTGTTACTTCGTCCTCCGGTATCGGAACCTGTTATGCCTTGGGACTTAAACTTTGTTCTACAGGGTCTTACTTCACCCCCCTTTGAGCCTGCAGCCACTTGCGATTTAAAATTCTTAACTTGGAAGACTGTATTTTTGGTAGCCATCATGTCAGCCACACGTGTTTCAGAGCTTCAAGCTTTATCAATCAAAACCCCTTATTTGATTTTTCATAAGGACAGGGTTTCTCTCAGACCGAACCCCTCCTTTCTTCCCAAAGTGGCATCAGTCAGTAACCTTAACCAATCAATTGAATTACCAGTGTTTTTTCCCCAGTTTTCAAACAAAGCAGAATTCACATTTCATCAATTGGATGTGTACAGACAATTACGTTTTTATTTGCACAGAACGAAAGACCTCAGAAAATCTGATCAATTTGTTTAATTTTCGGAAAACAGAATTGGATCTCCTGTTTCCAAAGTCACGTTGTCCAGGTGGATTTCCAGTTGTATTTCTTTCATTTATTTCTCGGGGGGGGGAGATTTACCATTCCAGGTGAAGGCTCACTCTACTCGGCCTGTATCTACATCTACAGCTTTTCAGGCCAGATTGTCTATGGATGATATTTGTGCTGCGGCCACTTGGGCATCTCCTCACACCTTTGTTACTCATTACAAGTTTGATGTGGTATCTAGGGGCAGTTCTTCCTTTGGTACCACAGTGCTCAGGAGTATTTTCCATTCAGCCTCCCAGGATTTAGGTGCTGGGACGGTGTCCCACGGGTAAGAATGTAGGCGAGATTGGACTACATAACATCAAGAAGTTATGTACTCACCATAACGTTTGATGTATGTAGTCCATCTCGCCTCACATTCTTACTTACCCCCCTCCTTCCCCTGTCCTGGAGGATCTGGAGGTTAGGTCTGGTTTCAGAGCTCCCTTCATTTTTGGTTTGTTCTTCCTTTCCTTAGGTGTTGTTATGCATGGAGAATGAGTGCTGGTGCTCGCAGCAAACTAGATCTGGGGATAGAGAGCAGTGCAGCATGGGATAATATCTTAGCCCAGCCAGTAGAAAGACTTCGAGCTAAAAAAGTATGGCTGAGTCGGAGCCGACATTCGGCTCTGAACCCACGGGTAAGAATGTGAGGCGAGATGGACTATATACATCGAACGTTATGGTGAGTACATAACTTCTTATTTTGTTGTAGCTTCATGATTTCAGTAAAAGAGCAGTCTGAACAAAGCACTTCATCCTCTTACAAAAAAGAGGCAACTCTTTCTAAAAGTGCTGAGGCATTTGAGATCTGAGATGTTGAAGAGGATAATCATGATGGTCTTTCTGTATTCTGAGTTCTTGCATAGGAAATCTAGACCATTTATATAAGTGATACATTTCAAAACTTCAACTTTCTCAGGAAAGCCATGAAATGAATAATCTGATGATGTTAATCTTCTTTCCATTCATCACTGATGGGATTGGTTCCAAGCCCCTTGGAACTGTGTCAGCCTAATACCAAGCTCACGTACACCAAAACCTCTTGAGCTAAGCTGCTACCCACAATGCCCTTCTCCCTGTTACCCCAGATCTTGTTTGCTGTGTAGCCATATAGCAGCGTTTCACTGAGCTTTTAATCTAAGTGGTATTTTTTTTATATTTTTTGGATATTTGGATATATATCTCTTATTTAGTCGCATTCTAAATTTTATCTCCTTTCTACTTCACTCGTTTAGAGTTATTTGTAAATTTCCTAACTAGCTCTACCCATTGGGTAATTCTTTTCACCATCGTTGGTACACCCTGTCATTACCCTTGTGGTATCTGTTGATACCGTTGTTGGTATCTTCTTTCCTTTCTAGGTGTTTTCCTTTTTTGATATTCTAGTTAACTTGTGATAAGTGTGTTTGTGGACATGTCTGATAAAAAAGGGTCTTCGGGGTTTAAGCATTGCACCTCTTGCAATGGTAAACTCCCAAACAACAACACTCACAATAACCGCGTTTATTGTCTGGGGGTTTCTCATCTCTCTGTTAAATCCCCCTGTCAAATCTGTCGAAGTTTCAGTCAGCGGACACTGAATGAAAGCAAGAACAAATTGATTTTTAAAGGCCTTCTTGCTTCTCCTTTCTCAGAGGCCCTTTCTGTGTTGGAGGTCTCAACCCCTCCAATGAAGGACAAGAAACGTCCCCACTCTGATCCCTCTTCCCTGGCTGGTGATAGAGGTAAGACACCTAAACATAAGGCCCACAAAACTACCTCAGAGCATAGACATGCTACTTCGGCTCTGACTACTGCTGTTCTGAGCTCTGCTCCGAATACTACTATGACTCAAACCATGGATATTACCAGATTCTCGATGTCGGTGCCACCTTTGGCACCGACTCCTCCAGCTACGGCACCAACCTTGCCTTCCACTACAGCTATGGCACTGACCTTGCCTTCCACTATAGCTATGGCACTGACCTTGCCTTTGAATACATTGAAACTGGTTCTGACCTCTGCCATTACTTTGGAACCGATGACATTGACTCCGAGTGCCTCTTTGGCACTGAGCCCTTTTACTGCTCCACTGATTCCTTTGCTACCTGTCTCCAAATTAGTGAATACAGTGCCACTAGCTCAGACACCACGGACCTGATACTCCCCCTCTTTGGATCTGTTCCTGGGTCAAAGGTATGGCCCCTTTTTGGATTGACCCAACTCTGCTTCAGGAGTGTCCACGAGGTCCACCAGGAGTCTATCTGAACTTGATGCGGTGCATCTGTTGGATCAGCTGTTGATGGCCAGAGGGATACCAAATGTTCTAAAGACTCATCCCGCTCTGGGACTTGGGTCTATTTCTCCTAGGACTCCGACTTATACTCCTTCTTCGAACCTGTCGGTTCTGAGGCCCATTTCTCCGACGTCTTTTCTGGAAACCCATTCCTCGGCACCGACAGTGACTGTAACTGACAGAACCCTGCCTTCCTCAGACTCATGGTTGGGGGGCAGAGTCCTCTGTTCAGGGCGTGGTTCTGAGTGTTTTATCGGTTCCGCCCTTGGATCTGGGGATAACACCTGCCCCGATCCTGCTTGAGGCTCCATCCCTGGGAGCTGGTCTGACAGAGCAGGGTGTGACCCTGGTTCCGAGGTTGTCCTTCTTGATTCCGGGCTCCCATTCCTCTTCGGGTGGGCCTGCTTTTTGGGTAATGGAGAGGGTGCTTGCCTTGGGAAGTGCTCCTCCGACGTCGGAACTTCATCCTGCTCCCTCTGAGCTACAGCTACCATGAGCCACCTCCACGGGACACCGGGAGGAGAAGCCTCAGGAAACCTCAGTTTGGGGTACCCATCCTTCCGAGTCTTCCTCAGATATTCCCACTGAGGAACCTCCTCAGAAGAAGGCATTCAAGAGGAAGCACATAGACTCTCCTGAAGAGTTTTTGACAGAAGACATGGACTACGATGATGGGAGGGGTCCCCACGGTCACCCCGGATGATGTCTCCTTCGGAGACATCCTGGAAATATTAAAACAGAGTGGTTTCTGGAAGCCCTGCAACCCTTCCTCAGAGGAATCCGTGTTCCTGCAGGCTTTTCGCTCCCGGCCTTCTACCTCTTGGGTGACCACACCTGCCGAGTTAATCCAGCTCATCGTACAGCATGCTTGGCAGAACCCTGACTCTTTTGAGGCCATTCCCCGGAGACCTGATAAGATTCTTTCTCCCCCAGAAGAGCATCCACACTGGTCCAGAGGTTTGCCAGTTGACTCTATGGTTGTGGCGGCAGCCACTAAAAAGGATCTAGTGGAAGAAAGTCCTACTGTTCACCTGTCCAGCAGGGAGTCTCGGGCTGTGGACAGGTTGGGGAAGTGAGTCTTTGTTTCAGCAACCTGTGCTGTCAGGTCCCTGAACTACTTGGCACACTTCACGAGGCTCCAAAGAGATCTGATTACCGAACTTTCTGGATCCCTCGAGGGTCAAGTTTCTGACGAGGCATGGGACAAGGTTGCCTCTCAACTTGCCACCCTTGAATCTATTTCCAATTTGTCCATGAGGCTGCTCTCCCACGCAACTGAAGGGGCGGCCAGAGCTATGGATGCAGGCATAGTCATGAGGCATCATGCCTGGATGCACTTCTGTGACCTTGCGGACTCCTTCAAGTCCTCCTTTTTGAACACCTCTATTGAACCATCTTCCTTATTTGGTTGTAAAGTGAAGGACACACTAGCCAGGTGCGAACAAGATGGAAAGACTCTGTCTGCCATTGGCCTACATTTTTCCAAGCCTCAACGTTCTTTTTCCAGGAACCAGAGGAGTGGGAAAATCTGGCACAAGAAATCTCAGAGTCCTTTCCGTAACACACGTGGCGTGGATTCCCCCAGAGGCAGAGGGGGTTTCAGTGGTGGAAGACACCCCTTTAGGGGCAGAGGGGGTCCCCAAAACCAAGACTTCAGGGATTCCTTCTCTGGGCAGTCTTATTAACGCTCCTGAAGCGTTGCCCAATTGCTTTCCTCTGGAAGCAGTCGGGGCTCATTTTTCTATGCACCAAACTGCCTGGCACTCTATTACAAATGATCGATGGGTGCAGAGAAAAATCTCCAGAGACTACTACATCCCTCTAACCTCCTGTCCAAAACCTACAAAAAAACTTTCCGATGTTCCACCCAATCAAACAGAAGAAGCAGCTTCAGAGATAAGAAAGCTGTGTCAAAAAAGAGTCAGCCAACCAGTTCTTCCAGACCAGTGGGAATCCGGGTTTTACTCAAGATTCTTTTTAGTGCCAAAAAAGACCGGGGACTGGGGACCCATTCTGGATCTCAGCCATTTAAACAAATCAGTTGTACAAACCAAGTTCTGCATGGTCATTATTCAATCAATTCTCCCATTTTTAAGGGAGGATGTTTGGATGTGCTCAATATACCTCCGGGATGCGTACTGCCGCAATCAAAATGGACAAACGCTCCAGGAGTCTCCTTCACTTCTGGCTAGGAGCCAACCATTACCAGTTTTGAGCCCTGCCATTCGGTCTCTCGACGGCCCCCAGAGTGTTCAAGAAATATCTAGCAGTGGTGACAGATCAACTGAGAGTTCAAGGATTCCAGGTGTTTCCATATTTAGATGATTGGCTCCTGTCCGCCCCCATCAAGCATTTTCTGACTGTGGCCCTCTGATACACCCTTTCACTACCGGAGTCCCTGGGCATCACTGTACACTGGGAGAAATCCAACTTAGAACCTACCCAACAGCTGGAATTTATAGGGGCAGTTTTTGATACTCGATCCTGCCTGGTATCTTTCCCAGCTCAAAGGTTTCAGAGGTTAGGATTGCAAGTGCGTTTGATACTCTGTCAAAAGAAGGTGTCAGTAAGGGAAGTTGTCCAGGCTCTGGTGTCCATGACTGCAGCCATTCTGATAGTTCCTCTGACAAGATTACACATGAGACTGTTACAATGGCTCCTGTTGTCCCAGTGGTTTGCAAATCTTCATCCCCTAAACTCGCAGGTGCTCATAACCAACTCTTGCAAGCAAGATTTCCTCTGGTGGATGAGGCCAGATGCAGAACTTTGGTGTTGCCCCTTTCAGACCCCTCAACCCAGTGCCACTGTGACCATGGATGCTTCCCTGATAGGGGCCATTTTCAGGGAAAGACAGTCCTAGGCACGTGGACGAGCTTAGAGGCCAACCTGCATATCAATGTTCTGAAATTAAGAGCGGTGCTGTTAGTGTTGCAGGCATTACATTCATTTCTTCCTCCTGGAACGATTGCAATTCAGTCAGACAATATGTCAGTAGTCAGGTACATCAACAAACAAGGAGGAACCAAATCTTACCCCCTGTGTCGAGAGGCATTGAGAATTTGGCACTGGACAATAGCTTCCGACCACTTTCATATAGTAACGCACATCCCAGGGAGTTCCAGTGTCATAGTGGACAGGTTGAGCAGATGCATTCTCCTTCCACACTAGTGGTCTCTCAATCCCAAAGTGACGGCAGAAATTTTCAGCCGATGGGGCCAGCCCTGCTGTGACCTCTTCGCCTCCCCTTCGAATAACAAATGCAGCAGCTGCTTTGCCCTCTTTCCCCCAGAGGTGGAGTCCCCGAGAGATGCTCTGATGCTCTAACTTATGATTGGCCCACAGGTCTCCTCTATGCCTATCCTCCAATTCCATTGATACCTCTATTCTTAAAGAAAGCCACTCAGTTGAGATGCAAGGTGATCCTCATTGCCCCATTCTGGCCTCATCAAGTGTGGTTCCCCTTCCTCCGGCTTCATATGTTACAGCCTCCATGGATCCTGGATACTTGTCCAGATTTAATTTCTCACCCCCAAGGGTTGACTCACCCAAATCTGTCCACTCTCAAGCTGACCGCTTGGTTTCTCCACTTCCGTTAGTCACTAGGCAGGAAGCCCTTTCCTCACCAGTTCACGATATCATTCTGGCCTCCCATAAACCATCCACAAGAAAACTTTCTAGAAATAAATGGAAAAGGTTTTCTCTATGGTCTAAAGAACGGATGATAGATCACTCTCCGCCCCGGTCCATTTCATCCTTCAATACCTTTCTGAGTTCTTTGAAAAAGGAGCATCAGACTCTACCATGCGAGTCCATTTAGCAGCAATTTCCAATTTTCATAACGGATTACAGGGCACGCCAATTATATCCGTTCGCCTACGCAAAACCTTTCTCAAAGGAGTGTTTCACAGCAGACCTCCAATTAGTCGTCCCTTAGAGACGTGGAATCTCTCCCTAGTACTATAAAATCTCTCTCAACCCCCTTTTGAGCCTGCTGCAAAATGTGATCTCAAATTTCTCTCATGGAAATCTCTCTTTTTGGTAGCTGTCACTTCAGCTAGATGGATCTCAGAATTACAGGCCTTATGCATCAAGAGACCGTACCTAATATTTCATAAAGACAGAGTATCTCTACGTACTAACCCATCTTTTCTCACCAAAGTGGTTTTTGATTTTTCTGTGAACCAATCCATCAAGCTACCAGTATTTTTCTCAAACTATTCCAATAAAGGAGAATATTGCCTACACTTCTTGGATGTGCATAGGCAACTACGTTTTTACCTAGACAGGACTAACTCTATCAGCAAGACAGACCAACGTTTCATTTCTTTCTCTGGTCCAAGAATGGGATATCCTGTTTCAAAAGTCACTTTATCAAAGTGTCTCAGAGATTGTATTTCCTTTTCATATTCACGTATAAATGAGCCGAGACCTCACACTATCAAAGCACATTCACCTAGAGCTATAGCAACCTCTTTAGCTTTTCACTCAAGAGCCTCTGTGGATGACATTTGCACAGCAGCAATTTGGGGTAAACCACAAACTTTCATCAAACATTACAAGTTGGATATGGTCTCCAGGGGAAGAGCAGCCTTCGGTTCAATGGTGCTCAGGAATTTTCTTCCATAAGGGCCACCCAGGTTTCTCAGGTAGCTTGGGCTTCTGTCCCATCAGTGATGAATGGAAAGAAGATAAGCAACATCAGATAAAGAAGTTATGTCTTACCATAACATTCCATCTGTGTTGTTGATCTTCTTCCATTCATCACATCCCGCCCTCCGTCCCCCACCGAAGGCTCCTGGTGGATCTCATGGGTCCTTGTGGTGTGTCAGGGGTTTTGCGCAGAAATGGCCTCTGCTTTATTTCTATATGTTTTATGCAAACTTGATCTGAGGTAACAGGGAGAAGGGCATTGTGGGTAGCAGCTTAGCTCAAGAGTTATTGGTGTACGCAAGCTTGGTATTAGGCCGACACGGTTCCGTGGGGCTCTGAACCGAACCCATCAGTGATGAATGGAAGAAGATCAACAACACAGATGGAATGTTATGGTAAGACATAACTTCTTTTTCTCCTGGTCTTTTGGAGAATTACTTTTGCCTTTGTGATAGCGACCCAGAGACTCTCCATACTCTGGAATAGACTGCCCATACATGTTAAGTAGAGCGCCTCCTTTGCCCTCTTCAAAAGGAACCTTGACGATTGGATGGGAGATAGGAAATTCACCCTGGAGATCATGTCAGTCGTCCTGCTAGACAGTGGTCCAGGGAAGTAAATATTGTGGGAAGAAATATCCAGGGAATTATGGCTAGGCGTGTATAGGCCCTAGGGCCGATAGCCTAGTACCAGCCTATGAACCTAAGATATTCCTTACGTGAATTCCAGTCTTTGCTTCATGCCTTCCACCTCTGTATTATTTCAGACAACTGATTGGAGTGGGAAGTCATAGCAGTCTTAATCTCTCTCATTCTGAACTATGATCTAGCAATATAATCCACAAGACTAAAATTTAATCTGATGTTGAGGTTCTTCATTTATCCTTGACCTTTGGAAAAGATTTTTGACTTTGACCTGTGATAATGACCTCAATCCCTTCTGTGAGAACCATAGAGCCAAAGGATGCTCTTCCCCTGGCGACCATATCCAATTTGTAATGAGAGATAAAGGTATGCAGAGTAGCCCATGCTCCAGCTGTGCATGTTTCATCCATGGAATCCTTGGAGTGGAAAACAGCTAACATGGCTATTGATCTGGTGGCATGCACTCTCACGGCAGCAAGTAACTTGAGGTTGTTGTGATTGTAAATGAAGGTAACATAATCTCTTAGTGATTTAGGCAAAGTAACTTTTTTCTAGAGTTGAACTGGAAAAGGATACAAATAACTGGTCCAATTTTCTAGATTCTGTAGTCCTGCTGAGGTAAAATTGTAATTATGAATGTCCAGCAAATATAAGGAATATTCACCTGTGTTGGAAAAATTAGAAAACGGGCGAATCAGTAGTTTGATTAATATTGGATTCTGAGACCACCCTAGGAAGAAAGGAATGATTGGTTCTTAGTGAAAGTCTATCCTTATGAAAAAACAGATATGGGGGTTTTGAACATAATGCTTGAATTTCAGAAACTCTTCTGGCAAAAGTAATTGCTATTAGATAAAGAGTTTTCCATGAGAGAAATTTTAGGTGGCAAGTCACTACTGGTTCACATGGTGGAAGCACCAAAGATTTTAAGACAAAATTCAGATCCCATGGAACTATAAGATCTTTAAATGGAGGTTTTAATAGTAAGACCCCTTTAAAAAGCACTTTGTATAAGCGGTGGGAAATTAATGAATAGTCCTCGAAGCCATTGTGGAAGTTAGAAATGGCTGCTAATTGAAACTTGATTGTGGAAGCAGAAGCTCCTTGATCAAAAAGGGTAGCTAAGAATTCCAAAACTTTCTTGACTGGTGCCAAGAAGGGATTGAGGTCATTATCACAGGCCCAAGTCATAAATCTCTTCCAAAGGTCAAGGATGAATGAAGATTGACAACACAGATGGAACGTTATGGTGAGTACATAACTTCTTTTTTCATGACATTTGGGCATTAAAGTGTCAATTTTTTATCAACTCCCTGCATTATAGCTGTGTCCTCTGATAGCACTGTAGAATCAGGAGTCCACTATATTCTCTACTGATTGAACTTACCTCACTGAATGCCATTCATTAAGTAAGTTTTTTTTCTGAGCAGTTATGCTCTTTTTCTTTATCATTCATGAATGTTATGACACAAGCATAGACTCCATCTTTAGAATACATATCTTTAATGCAAAAAAAGTCCATTTAAACATTGAAAACTTTACAATTTCAATTGAAAGGGGTGGATACAGTGAAAACAAATGTCTCACAGTATGCCTCTGCTGAATGGAAGCTGTTAAAACAGTGGAAAAAAGAACATATGGTATCAGCTCCATCTCAAATATTTTCTTTTGTAGTTCAAGAGGAATTGAGAGTCCCCTCCCCCACACTACTGCAGAAATGTTTAAACTGTCCCTGCACTGAGAGATCCTTGCAGAATCAATTCCTCTTAGACTACAAAAAAAAAAAACCCTGAACAAAGGCCTGCAATTTAATTACTTTTCTGGCTATAGCTGGATAACTTCTAAGTATAGTGTAAAATAAGGTCTGAGTCAAACATAAATGAGGGTGATTAGAGGCAGAAAAGAAGCAGTCCTTTTACAGAAGGTAAAGAAAATAACAGTGACTCACACAAATCCCATTATATTCCAATGGCATGGGAATTCAAAGTTACTTCCCTATGTCTGGCATGAGTCATACAAAGCATTATGGGAAAGAGAAAGAGTTAAGGGAGAACAAGATCACATTGATAGATCAAGCCCTATTGGTAGCCATGTTGTGGAAAACAGGCTGAAATTACAAATAAAGCACTTGGAGTGATTTTGAGGTGTTAAAATATGTCAGAAAACAAAGACAGAGTGACAAAAAAGATATTTTTAGTTCTAGGGTTGAGTTTTCCTTTAATGACCAAAGTTTGGATTAAAAAAATAAAATAAAATAAAAAATTCATACCTACCTTGACACGCCTATTTCCTAAATCTAAAATATCTTGTTCTTTGTATTTCATTTTGCTTAGTATGTTTACCAGGGTAGGTTAACTGACACACAGACCCTTTTTGGGTGATCTGGTTATGTGATTTACTGAGTCACTTAAGGTTGGACAGTAGGCAAATGGAGATTGTGGGGATCAGTACTTTCATTCACTATTAAAATATGTTTTTCTCCATGTCACTAGGGCACCAAATAGCGTAACAGTGATGTGGTAGCCATACAGACAAGTAGTTATACATTCTAATTCTTACTAGTTATACAGCCTTTCATTGGTAATTTGAGAACAGTTCTCATAAATGAACATATTTTAAGAGGTCTATAGCAGATTATTCAGACTATATTAGCAGACTTCCTGTAGCAGAGATATTTCACTGACTTGTGAGATGGAAACTAAGTTGAGATCAGTCATATGCACATACATCCTGTGATGGATCTATTTGCATCTCATAAAAAATTACAAGTTGCATGTTTTTGCACCATGATTTATCATCATAATATTTTAACCATAGAAGATTTAACTGCAAGTTGCGGTCACAACTTATTTTATGCATTTCTCCCAATTGTCATGTTCAAGAAGTACCTCTGAAAGTCAAATGGGAGCAAATAAATGCAATTCTACTTACTTTTTTGGTGAAAATGGCTTTCATGCTTTCTTGCACCACAAATAGCACAAAGATGTTCCCACTGTGGCAATGCATCACAACTTTTTGACAGTAAAGCAGAACAAGACTCTAACTGGAAATTTCTCATACTCATAGCATGGATAATTTACAATTGATTTCTAAATCAAACCCTAGAACCCTCACTAACTCAGTTCAAAAACAAACTCAAGAAATACTTCAAAACTCATTGGTTATGTCCTTGCACTAACCCCGACTAGTGACCTCTCTATTTCTTAGGTGCCTTACCTTCAACTACTTCTAACTTTTTTCTGCTACTCCATTTCAGGAAGGGTCAGTTGTATAACTGCTGCTCAGTGTGTCTTAAACCTGAATGTAATGTTATGTGTGTTTAACTTTGAAAATAATGTGTTTTGTAAAATGTTTTATAAGAAGTGCTATATGTGCTCAATGCTGGTATTGCTTATGACTGTAATCTGCTTGAAACTAGCATTTACTAAATGTTCAATGTGTATTATTATCTTGGAGCTTTTCTCCCTGGGCCTCCACTGAAAATGGACATGTATCCAGTCGGACTATCCCGGTCAACAAATGTAAAATAAATAAATAAATAAATGTTATCATATAAGGACTTTGTATTATTTTTTTTCTAATAAAACTGCAGCGATGGGGAGTAATAAGGGAGGATAGCAGTGGAAGAAGGGGACTTATTCAGGCATAATATTTCACATTTGACTATAGCACTGGCATTTTTTTAACAAGCAACGTATTATAGACAGCAAATTCATATGTGACATGTATACAGTGCCAAAAAAGTAGTGAATTAAAAAAATTCTTCACATGATGTAGAATAAAAATTTTACTTTTATGAGACCTTTGCAAAAAAGATATATATACCTTTACATAACTGTAATGATATATTTCTCAAAAAATATGCTGATAGTAATTCATGTCATTAATTACCTCAAGGGGATCTATCCTTTTCTAGAAGTGAGTGATACATTTGTATGGTACTGTGAGCACACCCCAAAATAATCTAACTTTTGAGACAGGGATACTGCCTAGCTCTGGAACCTCAAATAGTTTAACCGAGGATCTGATATTGTCTTTCTGTCTATTCTGTGTTGGATCCATGCATCTGTCTTGGGTCTGAGACTGGATCCATCTTTGGCTGCTTTAAAGCTTAGGATCCAGTGCTCATAATCCTCCCCATAGCCACAATTCTCTTGTATGATGGGAGCTACCTCAGTTCTCATTTGCCACTTTTCAACAGTGTGGTGCACCAGGTATTTGCATAATTATAGGAAGAAGTTCCCTGGATCCATTGCAGGCCCAGCTTTCAAGACATTTGAGAGAATCTTTCCATACTGAGGGCTAGATTCTCCTATCTCAGTTGGATCCAATCCTCCCCATAAGATCTCCCAGAGTCCACAGCCTGACCATCTTGTCTCATTGGGTCAGCCAGTATCTGAGAGCCTTGATCCTTCTCTCACACATGAGACTGCATATGTTTCCGAGTCCTCTAGTGAACAACCCGCAGAAGAGGCAGTCAGGAATCACAAGTATAAAAAGAGGCACGTAGACTCCCTAGAAGAGTCACCAACCACTGACACTGATTTTGATGAAGGAGAAAATTTCCCCAGACCCCCCCATTGAGGACATCTCATTCAGAGAAATCTTTAAACTACTTAGACAAAAAGGAGATTTGTCTTCATAGGTAACTCTTTTAGAGGAATTGGTTTTCTTCAAGACTTTTGATTCTGGCCCATCTGCGTCTTGGGTGGTGCCACCTGTGGATGAGATGGTAGATTTTATCTCATCCTGAGTGTGCAAGGAGCCTGATACAGTTGAACCTATTCCCAAAAAGGCAGACAAGTTTTTGGTGGCCCTAAAGATCATTCACATTAAAAGTTGTAAAGTCAAAGAAACTATCCCCAGGAGTGAAGAGGATGGTAAATACTTATCTATTGTAGAGATCAGTTTCTCATCTCCCCAGCAGACCCTTACCAGGAATCAGAAGGTGGGGAAGAGGATGTGGCTTCAGAAAATCTCAGGAGTTTTTGTCAGCCTCTACTGGAGACAGAGCTCCTCGTGGTAAATGGGCAAACTCTTACAGTGGACATCGCTCGAGAGGCAGAGGTGATCCTCAGAATCAGAGCTTCAGAGGCCCATTCTCCAAGAAGCCCTTTCAGCACTCCTGAAAGGTTTCCCAGCTGTCTTACTCTGGAGACAGTCGGGTTGTGCTTGTCTCTGCACTCCACAGTCTGGACATCCATCACTCAAGACAGGTGGGTGCAGAGAATAATTACCATTGGCTGTTTTATACCATTCCACTCTTCTTCCTCATTTCAAAAGAACATTCCTGATGTCTTCCCCTTGCAAAGGGAATTTGCAGCTTCAGAAATAGGTAAATTTCTAAAAAAAAATCTTGTCATCCATCTTGCCTCATCAGACCAGAAAAGGTTCGGAAATTACTCAAGATTCTTCCTGTGTCGGTGTGGTTTGTTTTCATTTGTATAAATGTATGATTGTCTATGTAGTAAGTGATGGTTTAATAAAGATGTTTCTTATTAAAAAAGGCAGGAATTGAATAATTTATGTAATGTTGCGTAGGGCGTATGTCATATAACAATATATGTGAAGCAAATTGTTTGTTATGTTAATTATAGTGTGATTACTTTTATATGAATGTAAATTTGCCTATTTCATAAGTGGTAATTCAATAAAGGTGTTTGGAAAAAAAAATTCTTTTTAGTGCCAAAGAAAAGCAGAGACCTGAGACCAGTTTTGTATGCAAGTCAACTGAACAAATATGTTGTTTGAGCCAAGTTCCAGGTGGTCACAGTTCAGTCAGTCCTTCCTCTGTTGAAACAGAATGACTATATGTGATCAGTGGATCTTCAGAATGCATAACGTCACATGAAAATGAACAGGCATTTCAAGTATCTTCACTTCTGGCTGGGAGCCAGTCACTGCCAGTTCACAGCTCTGCCTTTTGGTTTCACCAGAGTCCCTTGGGTGTTCACAAGGTATGTGGCAGCAGTGGCAGCTCACCTACATCTACAGGGATTCTGAATATTTCCTTATCTGGATGACTGGATCATAACTGCTCCATCCAGGGATCCACTCCTACTTCCCAGAGATTCCTTTCTTTGCCTGTGTATAGATCTTGGAATTACAGGAAAACTTCAAAAATCTCAGTTTCAGTCAACTCAGTCCCTAGAGTTTATTGGAGCTCAACTAGACATGACAGCACATACTACAAAGCTTCCTCAGTCATGCATCCTGTTTGTACACACACAAGCTCAAATTTTGCCATGAAAGAAATCACTGGCCAAGTTGGTTCTGTGCTTTTTAGGTTCTATGGCTGCCTCAGTCATGAAAGAAACCACTGGCCAAGCTGGTTCTGTATCTTCTAGGTTCTATGGCTGCCTCCATCACTTTGGCCCCCCTGGCCGGATTCTACATGAGAGTAATTTAGTGGATACTTTCAGTGCAATGGTCCATCCGGCATCAATCAGTGAATAAACTGATCATTCTTACAAACATTTGGGGGCAACAGATTCACTGGTGGTTGACTACTTCTCTACTTTAAGAAGGATGTCCCTTTATTCTTCTTGCTCCTCAGGCCATGATGGCCACAGACACTTCTCTTTTAGGGTGGGAGGGGCATTACTTGGGAAGTACAGACCAGGGCATGTGGTCTCCCCTAGAAATCAGACAATACATAGATATCTTGGAGAGGTGGGCAATCCTCCTAGTGTTGCAGGCATTTCCGTTTGCTCTCCCTTGGATGTGATTTAAATTCAAATAGACAATATATCTGTTGTTTGGTATATCAACAAACAGGAAGGAACCATATCTTACCCCTTGTGTCAAGAGACCTTGAGAGTATAGCAATGGGTGATATCTTCCCACTGCTTTCTGTCAGTAATGCATATCCTGGGGAAATTCAACATTCTAGCAGATCGGTTCAGTGGATCCATTCTACTCTTTCATGAGTGACCCCTCAATCCCCTTTTATCAGACCAAAATTTCAGCTACTGGGGGCAACCTTGTTGCAATCTCTTTGCCTCTCCCATGAACACAAAATGCAGCAAGTTTTATCTCTGATCCCTCCTGACGGGCAGTCACCCAGGGATATTCTGATGCATTCTTGGCCTCTGGGACTTCCTTATGCCTTTCCCCCTTTTCCCCTCATTCCAAAGTTTCTGCAGAAAGCAATGGCACCAAAGGTTTCCGTCATCCTCATAGACCGCCATTGGCCTTGACAGGTATGGTTTCTATTCATCTGGTCTCATTTAGTTCGCCCAGCTTAGGATTTAGGCTCAGACCCAGCTCTGATATCTCACCCATCTGGATGGCCTCATCTGGGCATACGGACACTCAAACTGACCACATGGTTTCTCTAATTCCAATGATGGCTCAATAGTCCAGGGTTTCCCCTTCCATTTTTCACATTTTGTCTTCTTCTCATAATCCTTCTACTAGGAAGATATACAAAAGCAAATGGAAAAGCATTTCTGTTTGGGCATCAGAAAAAAACCTTGACACTTTTTCAGCTCCTATTTCTACAAGTCAGGATTTTCTGGCTCCAAGGGGGAGCAAGCTTCTCTACTATTAAACTGCAGTTGACAGTGATTTCTGCTTTTCAAATAGGGGAAGGACACACCCCTGTAGCTTCTTTCAGGATATCTAAAACCTTTCTTTGAGGTGGCTTTCTTTGAGGTACATTCCTGCTACACCCTCTCTCAGTGGTCCAGTTCTACATTGGGATATTACAGTTGTCTTACAGCTCTAAACAGCACCCGCCTTTGAACCAGCTGCTTGAGTTTACCTGAAGTATCTGTCATGAAAAACATTATATCTGATGTTGTTAAACTTCTTTCCATTCATCACTGATGGGTTTGGTTCGAGCCCTCGAAACCGAGTTGGCCTTTTTACCAAGCTCGCACCAGCCACAAAAACACTCGAGCTAAGTCTCTGCCCAGAATGCTCTTCTCCCTGTTACCTCAGATCTCGTTTTCCATGTAGCCGTAAAGCCGCTCTCAGCTAAGTGAAACTTTATTTTATATTTGTGTGAAAAACTTTTGATATCTTCATATTTTATTACGCGATTAGTATTTCCAGTATCTTTTCTTCTCTCTAACCTTGTCTTTTCCTCTACCCGTTGTTACCGTTGGTAAACTTTCAAGTGCCATTATTGGTACGGCCTTCCCTCCCCTACTCTTATGGTATTTCTTCAATACCATAGCTGGTATTGTCTTTCCTGTCTAACCTATTAGCTTTGGCTCTTAGTAAGGTGTTTCCTTTCTTTCTTTACATATCAGTGTGTTGCTATATTTGCGACTTTTTTGAATGGTGTTTGACTTTGTTCTAGTTAGGTTATACAGTTGGCCTGTGGTGTCTTTCTATCAAGATGTCGGATAAGAAGGGTACTTCAGGTTTTAAGCATTGTGCTTCATGTAATGACAAGTTACCTAATAGTGATTCTCATGATGACTGTATATACTGCTTGGGAGTGTCCCACCTTTCGGTGCAGCCTCCGTATGACATTTGTCAGAGTTTCAGTCAGCGCACTCTTAATGAGCACAAAAACAAATTGATCCTGAAAGGGTTACTCAAGTCTCACTTCTCAGAGACAATTTGATCTCAACCCCTCCTACTAAGGACAAAAGGTGATCCCACTCTGTTCCTTCTTCACCATCGGGTGATCAGAGCAAGCCTGGGAAATCAAAGGTCCCAAAGTTATCTTTGGAGCATAAATCTGCATCTACGGCTCAGTCTTCCTTGGCTCCAAGCATCTCGAAACCTTCAATACCCGCATCAGTTTCAGCACCGGTTCTGCCTCCAGCACCGATCATAGACCTTACTATGCCTATTTCGACTTTGGCACCTGTGGTCACTTTAGCTCAGGGCACACCTTTGACTACTTCATTAGATACTATTTTGGAACTGACCGTTTCGGCTCCGAGTGCCACTAAGGCACCGAACGTTGTACCGACTTCAATGAATTTGACCCCTTTATTTCCGTTCTGAAACTAGAGACTTCGGTGCTGGTGGACCTTGCACCATGGACCTGATACTCCCCTTCCGTAGATTTGTTTCTGGGCCAAGCCTATAGCCCTTTCATTGAACTCTCTGACTCCCCATCTGGAGTATCCACTAGATCCACAAGGAGCCTGTCAGAACATGATGTGGTGCATCTTGTGGACCAGCTGTTGTTAGCCAGGGGGATCCCCACACTTTCTAAGACCCATCCACCTGCAGGACTTGGGTTGACTTATCCATGGACTCCATCTTACACTCCTCCTTCAACCATCTCAGTTCTGAAGCCTTCTGCTCCTACAGCCTTCTTGGAACCCATCACCTTGGCGCATATGGTGCTTCTCACTCCGGCTCCGAGTTTACCCCTTTAGTCTTCGGATTGCGCCAAACTGGTCCTTCCTCAATCTGGGGATTGGGGGATGGGTGCTTCGGCTTGGGGTACGGAACCATCTTTCTCTTCGGTTCCATCCTTGGCGCCGATAGCCTCGTCCGCACTGATCCTGCTTGAGGCTCTACCCGTGGGGGCGGGTTCGTCAGAGCGGGGTGTGACCCCAGTCCTGAGGTTGTCTTTCTCAGTTTCGGGCTCCCACCCCTCTTTGGGTGGACCTGCCTTCCGCATGATGGAAAAGGCTTTTGCTTCTGGCAGCACTCCTTTGATGTCAGAACCTGAGTTTTCACCCCCTGAGCTACAGCAGTCACAGACCACCCCCCGGGACACTGGGCAGAAAAGCCACAGGACACCCCTGTTCAGGGTATCCGCTCTTCCAAGTCCTCCTTAGAGACTCCCACTGAGGAGCCCCCCTCGAAAGAAGACGTGCAAGAGGAAGCACATGGACTCACCTGAGGAGTCTTTAATGGAAGACATGGACTGTGATGATGGTGAGGGGTCCCCGCGGTCACCTCCTGATGATGTCCCTTTTGGAGACATCCTTGAAATGTTAAAGCAGAGAGGTGACTGGAAGCCGTCCATCCCTTCATCTGAGGAGTCAGTGTTCCGGCAGACTTTTCGCACCCGGCCTTGGGTGACTCCACCTGCCGACAAGCTCATCCAGCTCGTCGTGCAGTGAGCTTGGAAGAACTCTGATTCCATTGAGGTGATCCCTCGGAGACCAGACAAAATTCTTTCTCCTCCTGAGGAGAACGTGCATTGGTCCAAAGGGTTACCAGTTGATGCTATGGTGGTGGTGGCAGCCACAAAGAAAGACTTGGCTGAGGAAAGTCCCGCTGTCCACACACCCAATAGGGAGCCCCGGGCAGTGGACAGACTTGGGAAGCATGTTTTTGCATCAGGGACCTTTGCTATATGGTCCCTGAATTATTTGGCACATTTTACGAGGCTCCAGAGGGACTTGATCTCCGAACTCTCTGGGACATTCACAGGACAGTTGTCTGCCGAGGTCAGGGACACAGTGGCCTCGCAGCTTGCAGCCCTGGAATCAAAATCCAACTCGTCCATGAGATTGCTGTCACATGCGACTGAAGGGGGTGCTAGAGCAGCGAGTTCAGGCATTGTTATGAGGCATCATGCCTGGATGAGCATTTGTGACCTTGCGGACCCCTTTAAGTCTTCTTTTCTGAATGCTCCCATCAAAGCTTCATCCCTTTTTGGCTCCAAAGTAAAGGACAGGCTAGCCAGGTGTGAGCAAGATGGAAAGACCCTGTCTGCCGTAGGCCTATGGTTTTCCAACCCTCAACGTACCTTCTCCAGGAATCAGAGGAGTGGAAAAATGTGGCATAAAAGCTCTCAGGAGCCTTTCCATGTCACACATGGTTATGATACCCCCAGGTGCAGAGGGGGTAACAATTCCGGAAGATGCCCCTGTAGAGGCAGAGGGGGTCCTCGTAACCAATGCTCCAGGGATTCCTTCTCTGGACAGCCGTATCAGCTCTCCTGAGGAGCAGCCTGTTTGCTTACCTTTGGAAGCGGTCGGGGGTCATTTCTCTCTGCACCAAGCTATGTGGCAATCTATAACCACCAATCGTTGGGTGCAGAGTATCTTCACCAGAGGTTACATCATTCCCCTTTCTTATCAGCCAAATCTTCCAAGAAAACTTCCCAACATTCCACCCAGTCAAAGGGAAGAAGCAGCTTCAGAGATTATAAAGCTGTCTCAAAAAAAGGGTCATCCAACCAGTCCCACCAGACCAGCGCGGATCCGGATTTTACTCCAGATTCTCTTTGGTGCCAAAAAAGACAGGGTACTGGAGACCCATTTTGGATCTCAGCAGATTAAACAAGTCTGTCTCCCAAACCAAATTTTGGATGGTCATGGTTCAGTCCATTCTTCCCTTTTTAAGAGAAGGTGATTGGATGTGCTCTATAGATCTCCAGGATGCTTATTACCACATCAGGATGGACAAATGCTCCAGGAGTCTGCTTCACTTCTGGCTAGGGGCCAGTCATTATCAATTCTATGCCCTGCCATTCGGTCTCTCTACAGCCCCCAGAGTGTTCACGAAATGCATGGCAGTGGTGACAGCTCACTTGAGACTAAAAGGTTTCCGGGTGTTTCCATATCTGGACGACTGGCTCCTCACCACCCCCACCGAGCATCTTCTGGTAACAGCACTGCATTATACTCTGTCTCTGGCAAAATTGTTGGGAATAATGATACATTTGGATAAATCAAACCTTACTCCTACACAACAAGTAGAGTTCATTGGAACAATGTTCAGTATTCAGTCCTGTCTGGTATCACTCCCAATTCACAGACTCCATCAACTGAGGCTTCAACTCCGGATGATACTCTCTCAAACAAAAGTATCAGCAAGGGAAGTTCTTCAGGCCCTAGGCTCTAAGGCAGCTTCAATCCCAATAGTGCCTCTAGCAAAGCTACATATGCAGCTCCTGCAATGGCTCCTTCATTGTCAGTGGTTCCCAAACTATTGTTTCCTCATTTACCAGATTCGAATAGCCATCTCCTGCAAACAGGACCTCCTTTGGTGGATGAGGTCAGACGTAGAACTTTGGAGTCGCCCATTTCAATCCCCTCAGCCCACAGCCATTGTGACCATGGATGCTTCCCTGATCGGGTGGGGGGGGGGGCATTTCCAGGGAAAGACTGTCCAAGGCACATGGTCCACCTGAGAGGCCCACCTGCATGTCAGTGTTCTGGAACTGACAGCTGTGCTGTTAGCATTGCAGGGCTTCCATCCGGTTCCCCCTTCTGGGACAATTGCAATTCAGTCAGACAATATGTCAGTGGTCTGGTATATCAACAAGCAAGGAGGAACCAAGTCCTACCCCCTATGTCGAGAAGCCATGAGAATTTGGCAGTGGGCGATAGCTTCCAACCACTTTCTGATAGCAAAGCATATCCCGGGGAAGCTTCAATGTGATTGCGGACAAACTGAGCAGATGCATCCTCATGCCTCACGAGTTGTCTCTCAACCCCAAGGTGGCATCAGAAATCTTCAGCCACTGGGGCCAGCCTTGCTGCGATCCTTTCGTCTCCACATCAAACAACAAGTGCAGCAGCTATTTCACCCTACTTCTCACAGAGAGGGAGTCACCAAGGGATGCTCTGATCTACAATTGGCCCACGGGACTTCTTTATGTGTATCCTCCCATCCCCCTGATTCCACAATTTCTAAAGAAAGCTCTTCGGTTGAGATGCAAGGTGATCCTCATAGCCCCATTCTGGCCTCGACAAATTTGGTTCCCCTTCCTTCAGCCTCACCTAGTATACCCGCCTTGGATTCTGGACCCACTACCAGATCTGATTACTCATCCCCAAGGGCTGAGTCACCAAAATCTGTCCAGTCTCAAGCTGACAGCTTGGTTTTTCCACTTCCACTAGTCACCAGGCAAGCTAATCTCTCCTCACCTGTTTGAGACATCATTCTGGCCTCTCATAAATCATCCACCAGAAGACTATATCAGGATAAATGGAAAATGTTCTCCATCCTATCCAAGGATAACATGCTAGAGCCATATTTGGCTCCAGTTATTTCAGTGCTTAAATACTTGACTAAGTTTTTTGATAATGGAGCCTCTGCCTCTACCATACGAGTACATCTAGCAGCAATTTCCAATTTCCACAATGGTATAGATGGCACCCCTCTTATCTCTTTATGCCTTTGCAAGGCTTTCCTCAAGGTGACCTCTCCTATCAGGCCTCCTGTCAGACAGCCGTGGAACCATGGAACCTCACTCTAGTCCTTCAGTCCTTGACCCAAAAACCTTTTGAACCTGCTGTGAAGTGTGACCTAAAGTTTTTGTCTTGGAAATCCTTTTATCTTGGTAGTCATCACATCTGCCAGAAGAGTCTCGGAGCCACAAGCATTGTGCATCAACAGGCTCTATCTGGTCTTTCATAAAGACAGAGTATCACTTCGGATGAATCCATCCTTCCTTCCCAAAGTTGTTTCTGAATTCTCCATAAACCAGACCATTGATCTTACCAGTGTTCTTTCCAAATTTTGCCAATAGAGGAGAGTACTGCCTTCACTCCTTAGACGTACATAGACAATTGAGATTTTACCTAGACAGAACCAAACCTTTCCGTAAATCTGAAAAAGCTTTTCATCTCTTTTTCTGGGCCCAGAATGGGAGAGGCTGTTTCCAAGGTTACATTATCAAAATGGCTAAGAGATTGCATATGTTTCATCTATTCCCTCAGTAATGAGCCTATGCCAAAAGTTAAAGCTCACTCCACTAGATCTATGGCAACATCTGTAACTTTCCATTCCAGGGCTTCCATGGATGACATCTGCGCAGCAGCTACTTGGGCTAAGCCTCATACCTTTATCAGTCATTACAAATTGGACTTGGTTTCCAGAGGGAGAGCTGCCTTTGGCTCAATGGTACTCAGGAATGTTCTTCCATAAGGGCCGCCCATGGGCTGCAAGGTAACTTGGGATTCTGTCCCATCAGTGATGAATGGAAAGAAGATTAACAACATCAGATAAAGAAGTTATGTCTTACCATAACGTTCCATCTGTGTTGTTCATCTTCTTTCATTCATCACTTTCCACCCTTCTTCCCCCCTCCAAAAGCTCCTGGGGGATGCTTTGGGTCTAAGTGGTGCCCAAGGATATTTGCGCAAAAGTGGCCTCGCTTTACTTCTTTTTCTCTAGCAAACTCGATCTGAGGAAACAGGGAGAAGGGCATTCTGGGTAGAGACTTAGCTCGAGAGTTTTTTTGGCTGGCGCGAGCTTGGTAAAAAGGCCAACTCTGTTCCGAGGGCTTGGAACTGAACTCATCAGTGATGAATGAAAGAAGATGAACAACACAGATGGAAAGTTATGGTAAGACATAACTTCTTTTTTGCGGCCATAACTTCTGCAAAAAAGGATTTCTGAGTTGGAAGTGCTTTTCTTCAAAACCCCCTTATTTGATTTTTCATAAATTCAGAGTTTACTTGAGGACAAATCCATCCATTCTTCCAAAGGTGGTGTCAGAATCCTCCGTCAAACAGGCCACATGTTTGCCAGTATTCTTTCTGAATTTCTCCAACAAGGGGGAGTACACCTTGCACATGCTGGGTGTTCATTGTCACTTGTGTTTTTATTTGCATCTTGCCTCTATCAGAAAATCTGAACAACTGATCTCATGTTGTCAATTTTCATTCATCCTCAACAAATGGGTCTTGGCCATTACTACAGCTCGTGGAAACCTTCAAGCTGTCGAGCTCTCCCTTACCCACAATGCACTGCTGACCTGTCACCTCAGATCTCGTCTGCCACTCTCGCTTTTAGACAGTTACTGTAGAACTCTTGAGTTTTTCTTCTTTAGATAAATGGAATTTATTCTTCAATTCTTTCTTATTTTTAGATCTTTTTATCTTTTTCTATGTTTCTGACTCTTATCATTGTGATCCTTCCATTTTTTTTCTTTACCTAAAAAAAAAAGAAAAGAAAAAACATCCTAAACTTCTCCCCATTCTTAATCTTTACTGTAAGTTTTTCTTCTGTTGTGTGTGTGTGTGTGTGTGTGTGTGTGTGTGTGTGTGTGTGTGTGTGTGTGTGTGTGTGTGTGTCTGTCTGTCCCCTTCTCTCTCTCCTTTAGCGATAATGTCAGAAAAGGGATTTAAAAAGTGTACCAAGTGCGGGCAAAAAATGCCTTTTTTGGATGGGCATTCTCTGTGCCTCTATTGCTTGGGTCTGGAACATTTGAATGAGGAATGTGAGATATGTGGGGCTTTTAATCCTTGGCCCCGTACAGAAAGAAAAAACAAATTAATACTGAAATGTGTGTTGCCCTTTTCTTTTTCACAGACATTATCCAGTGATCATCCTTCAACTTTGAAGCACAGGGACCATTCCATGAGACCCATTTCAGACGAGGTGCTGTCCTCCTCAGAGCTAAAGAAAAAGGTCTGGAGATCAGCTCCAACCTCACCTGCTACCTTGAAGGTCTCGGACTCAAAGAGAAATCTTACTATGGAACTTAAGAAAAAGTCTACATCAGATTCAAAACCTTCGGATCTGATACACCTCCCTCGGACATCTTACTGTCCATCTTTTGATCTGGCACCATCCCAAATACCTTCCCTTTTCCTGGAAAGACATTCTAGGCCTGCCTCTGTTGTGTTCTCATGTTCTTCCCGAAGCCTTACTGAAGCAGATGTGGTAAGGATGGTGAGAGAGCTGGACACACAGCAGATTCAGATCTGGGACTTCGCCCAGTTTCCACTCCTCCTCTGACTGATCCTTCGGTTTTGTATTATCAGATCTGAGTGCTTCGGGCCCATCTGGGTCAGATCCAAGGAGACTGGTCTCTTCAGATCTGAAAAATGACCTTGAGTTCCTCTGCTCAGACATTTTCAGATCCGGTCAGCTCCCAGAGCTGTGACTTCCAAGTCGGATCCAGTGGGAGTTGGACTGACTCTGATGTTTTTGGAGCCTTCTCTCCCTCTTAGAGCTTTGGCACTGGACAGTTCAGTTCTGGCTTTCTCCTCAGGTGGGTGACCTGTGGGAGGTGGGGAACTGGCAGACCAGAGACCCTTGTCCTCAGCTCCATTGCTTTCCTTCTCCCCAGGGAGGTCTGCTTTCGAGGTGGTACAGAGGGTCTTCACTGCACTTCTAGGTCATCAGGTCAGACTGATCCTTCCCCCTCAGATCCACCCCTGTCCAACCAGCTAAGTTTGCCATGTGATCCTCACCACTTCATACCACAGTGATAGCCAGCCCAGAGATTCCAATCAACCCACTTGGGGATCCCTAGCTCTTCAGATACTTCTGCAGACCATCCCACTGAAGAAGTCCCTCAGAAGAGACAGTGTAAGAGGAAACACCTGGACTCACCCGAATATTCTCATACCACAGATACTACCTTCTATGAAGGAGAGGGGTCCCCCAACCCACCACCTGAAGATGCCCCCTTCGGAGACATCCTTGAGCACCTGAAACAAAAGGGTGGTTGGTCTGCCCACAACCCTACTTCTGAGGAGTCGATATATCTGGAAGCTTTTGATGCTTGCCCATCTTCCTCCTGGGTGACTCTGCCTCTCGATGAATTAGTAAATTTGATGTGTCAGAAGGCATGGAAGGAGCCAGATATGGTTGAGCATATTCCAAAGAGACCTGGCAAAATTATAGCACCCCTGGTAGAAAGCAGCACTTGAGTAAGGGCATACCAGTTGATGCTATGGTGGTGGTGGTGACCACTAAGAAAGAACTTGCTGAGGAAAGTTTAACTGTCCATCCTCCCAACAGAGAGTCCAGATCAATGGACAGACTGAGAAAGCGAGTCTATGCTTCAGCAACTTTCATTATCCATTCTCTGAACTATCTGGCAAATTTTATGAGACTGAAAAGGGACTTACTCAAGGAACTTTCCAGCATGTTGTCTAGGATCACTAAGAGGCACAGGCTTCTGTGGCCCCTCAGATGACTACCTTACAATCTGTAGTAAATTCATCCATGCAGCTTCTATCCAGTGCAACAGAGGGTGCCATACGGGCAGTGGGTTCAGGCTTAGCCTGGATGCACCGTTGCAACTTTGCAGATCCATTTAAGTCTTAATTTTGTCAAGCTTCATTTGACGGCTCTTCGCTCTTTGGCCCAACAGTAAAAGAGATGCTTTCCAAGTGTGAAAGAGATGGGAAGACCGTGTCTGCTGTTAGAGTACATTTTATGACCTCCCAACAAACCTTTTCGAGGAATCAAAGAGGGGGGCATAAGATGTGGTTTAGAAAATCTTTGGGCCCCTTCCCTGACACAGAGATGCTTCCTTTGATAGACTCAGTCATCGTTTCTGAAGGAAGGCCCGATTGCCATCCTCTGGAGGCAGTCAGGGGATTTTTTTTCTGCATCAAATAGCCTGGCTAAATTTAAAGGATGATACCAGGGGCAGAGGATTATTACCAGAGGTTATTGTGTACCCTTCTCCCTTCCACCACCGCTATCAAACAAGCTCCCAGATGTTCCATCCAGTCAGCAGTAGGCAGCAACTATACAGGTACAGCAGTTGCTAGAAAAAAAGAGTCATCCAAGAAGGCCCTATCAGACCAGATAGAATCTGGTACTTAGTCAAGATTCTTTTTAGTTCCACAGAAAACAGGGTATTGGATCTCAGCATGCTAAATAAGTCAGTCATGTATACCAGGTTCTGGATGGTCATGGTACAGTCCATTCTACCCTTTCTGGGCAAGGATGATTGGATGTGCTCGATAGACCTCTAGGACATGTACTATCACATAAAGATGAACAGACAGACCAGGAGATACCTTTGCTTCCAAGCGGGAGCCAGTCACTTCCAGTTCAAAGCATTGCCCTTTGGTCTCTCCACAGACCCCAGGGTGTTTACCAAATGCATGGCAGTGGTGGCACCTCACCTGAGACTGCAGGGAATTTGGGTGTTCCCTTATCTGGATGACTGGCTCATCACCTCCACAACCAGGCATCAACTGGTATGAGCAATAGATCAAGTCTTACAGACTTGTTCGTCCCTGGGAGTCATGATAAATCATCAAAAGTCGCAACTGCAACCCACTCAAAGGCTAGAATTCATTGGTGCAGTCTTCGACACCTCTTCTGTGATTGCATCCATTCCTTTACCTTGACTTCACAACATCAGAAGCCAAACTAGAAAAATGATTTGCAGTTCAAAGATATCTGTCAAGAAACAGTTACAAGCCCTGGGTTCAGTGGTGGCAGCTATTACTTGAGTACCACTGGCGAGGTACCATATGAGAGCTCTGCAGTGGGCGCTGCTAACCCAGTGATCCTACCTTACTCACCCTAGCTCTTCAAAGATAAGGATAACTTATACTTGCAAGGACTACCTTGCATGGTAGATTCAGTCAGATTACCCTTAGCTAGGCCGCCTGTTCACCCTGCCCCAACCCAAAGCCCTAGTGACCACGGACACTTCCCAGATTGTGGGGGGGGCATTTTCTGGGAAAGACCATCCAAGACACTTGGTCCCCTGAGGAGGCCAGCTCACACG
Organism: Protopterus annectens; assembly: GCF_019279795.1. Taxonomy (NCBI): domain Eukaryota; kingdom Metazoa; phylum Chordata; order Ceratodontiformes; family Protopteridae; genus Protopterus; species Protopterus annectens. The sequence goes on along the minus strand of NC_056726.1, from coordinate 753,124,021 downwards.
TAAACATTCTAGAGATGAGAATGGTGCTGTTAGGGTTGCAAGCATTTCAAAACTCCCTTCCTCTAGGAACAATTGCAATCCAAATGGACAACATGTCGATAGTTTGGTATATCAACAAGCAAGGAGGAACCAAGTCTTATTCCCTATGTCAAGAAGCCCTCAGAGTGGGCAATGGGCGATAGCCTCCAATCACTTTCTGGTAGCAACAGACATTGTGGGGAAGTCCAATGTGATAGCAGACAAACTCAGCAGGTCCATTCTGTTACCTCACGAGTGGTTCCTCAGCCAGCGAGCAGCGGAGATGATTTTTTGCCGGTGGAGCTAGCCCTGAAACATCCTGTTTGCATACCCCTTGAACAACAAATGCAGCAGCTTTTTTGCCCTAATCCCCCTTGTGGGGGAGTCACTGAGGGACACTCTTCTCCACAATTGGTCCCCTGGTCTGTTATATGCCTATGCCACAGCCCCCTTAATTCCCATGTTTTTACAGAAAGTATCCAGATTGAAGACCAGAGTAATCCTCATTGCTCCTTACTGGTCTTGGCAAGTGTGGATGTTAAGTTGTCTATCTCACCTTCATTCTTGCTGGTTGGGTTCGGAGCCGATCCTCAGCTCCGACTCAGCCATCTTCAAAAGCTCGAGAGCTACTTACTGGCTCGAGGCCCCCCTATATCCCATGATGCCTGGCGCTAGATACCCAGATCTCGTTTGCTGCTTCTGTTGCGAGGTTGCTTTTGCTGGCTCAGGTCATATTTTTCTATGTTATTGTTAACTTTTATAAAAATTTGTATTGTAGCTAGTCTTTAGAATAGTAGTTCTAGTAGTCTAGTTAACTATTTGTATTTTAGTCTCCTTTCCCTCGGAAACTCGTTTTTTGTTAGAGAGCCCCCCCCATCCCCCTTTTGTTTTCTTCAAGGTAGCCGTTTTTAGTTAGAGGCTAATCCTTGTTCTTCAATATTTATGTAGTAGTTTTATTAGAAATTGTTATATATCAGTAGGTTTATTTACTATTTCTTAGATATATAGTGTGTGTGTGCTGTTAGGGTGTGGTAACTTGTGTTGAGTGCTGTGTGTTTTACTGGTTACCTACTTCCCTTCTGTTGTCTTTTTTTTTGCAATTGATATTTCCTTTTACAGGGATGTCCAAAGATACGAAAGTATCTGGAGTCAAGAAGTGTGACTCATACTGTCAGAAGATGTCACTGACAGATGGTCACACTTCTTGTGTGTACTGTTTGGGCTCCCTACACCTGCAGGACTCTTGTTCAGTGTGCTACGCCTTTAGTCCAAGAGTCCTGCAGGAGCGTAGGAATAAGCTAATCCTTAGGGGTTTGCTCAAACCTGAAGGGTCACCGGCTAAGGCCCAGCCAGTGAAACCCTCTAAGCCAATGAAGCCATCACCTCCCAGTTCGGCGCCATCGTTGGGTGTGGCGTCTGCTTCAACTTCGGTTCCGGCTGGAACCAAAGTACCTGTCTCCCAGTCGGCCCCGACTCTGGTGTCGGAACTGTCAGGGAGCCGAAAACGCTCTAGATCTCCATCCCTAGAGTCGATACACTCAGCTCCGGGGTCGCCTCTGTTACAGTCGGAGCGAAGTCACTGATCCCACTCTTCTCAGTCTTCTGACCATGATGTGGAGAGAGTGGTGAGCAGGCTTTTAAAATCCCAGGCCCTGGCTAAAATGTTATCCAGCCCCTCTCATCAGGGTTCGGCTCTGCCCGTCTCTGCAGTAGTTCCTCCTTTGACTCACCCCTTGAGTTCAGAGCCGGAGTTTGTTGGGGCTCAGATCGTGGAACCATTGGCGCCGATACCTACCCTTTCGGTTCCGTCGTTGGCTCCGATCGCCTCCATGGTGTCATCCTTGGAGGGATCTGGGCACCGGGACTCCCTCGTCAGCTCCGAGGGGGCGAGTGGCATCAGACCCTTGTCCGACCCCGTTCTCCCTCTCGGAGCTTTGGCGCAGGTGAGTTCGGCTCCTACATTGGCTTTGGAGCCATCTCTCTCGGTGCTGGGAAGGATTCCGGTCTCTTCGGAGCCGGAGCCTTCTCCGCTATTGGGAAGGGATGCCTTCGAGGTCATGAGGAGTGTGCTGGCCTCTGAGTCAGCCCCACGATCAGCCTCATCGGCTCCTCCCCCCATGGTGCCTGCGTCTGCCTCTGCCCCTCCTCCAGACCCCAAGCATGGGGAACAAGCTCTCCAGGGCACCCCATTGGGTGTATCTTCCTCTTCTGAGGCCTCCCCTGATCATTCAGAGGAGCCCCCTCAAAAGAGGAAATGCAAGAGGAAGCATGTTGACTCCCCTGAGTCTGTCACTTCAGATACCGACTTAGAGGATTCGGAAGGGTCCCCGAGATCCCCCTCTGAGGACGTCTCTTTCTCAGACATCCTTGAGATACTTAGGCAGAGGGGGAACTGGACTACCCTTAACCCTTCCGAGGATGAGTCGGTATTCCTGGACGCGTTTGGTTCCCGACCCTCCACCTCTTGGGTGTCTCCGCCTTTCGATCTACTGATGTCGGTGGTGGCTCAGAAGGCATGGTCATCCCCAGACACAGTGGAACCAACCCCCCAAAGACCCACAAACTTTATTACTGCACCACAGGACAAGCAATTTCTGACAAAGGGTGTTCCCATTGATGCCATGGTGGTAGCAGCGGCCACAAAAAAGGAGTTGGCTGAAACTTCTTCGTCTGTCCATCCCCCTAATAAGGAATCTAGGATGATGGACAGATATGGGAAGCAGATGTTTTCCTCAGCGACCTTCTCCATGAGGTCACTGGACTACTTGTGCCACTTTACCTGCCTTCAAAGGGATCTCCTTAAAGAGCTAGGAGATACCCTTCAAAATCCATCAGCTGCAGGGGCCCAGGCTAAGGTTGCCTCCCAGCTGGCGACTCTTAATTCAGTAGTAAACTCCTCCATGCGGCTCATCTCTTATGCAGCCGATGGTGCGAGTAGGGCCGCAGGCACAGGCGTGGCCTTGAGGAGGCATGCTTGGATGCGGTTATGTAACTTTGCGGAACCCTTCAGGACATCTTTCAGCAACACCCCCTTTGATGGTTCTGCTCTTTTTGGACCACAGGTGAAGGATACCCTTACCAGGTGTGAGCAGGAAGGCAAGACTCTCTCTGCTGTGGGAGTCCATTTTTCCACTCCTTCTAGACCGTATCCCAAAGGTCAGAAGAGTGGGAAGATGTGGTTCCAGAAACCCCAGGGAGCTGTGCCTGACACACGTGGAGAGTTCCCCTCCAGGGGCAGAGGAGGGAACAACAATAGACGCCGCCCTCGGGGTAGAGGGGGGTCTGCAAAATCAGGGCAACAGAGAATCTTTCTCTGACAAGCCCTTCCAGCATCCCTGAGTTGCTGCCTGGCTGTCCACCTTCGGAGGCAGTTGGGGGAAGATTATCGCTGTACCCAAAAGCCTGGCAAAGTATAACACAAGACAAATGGGTACTGTCTATCATATCCGAAGGCTACAAAATCCCCTTCTTTTGCACCCCCTACATTCCCAACAAATCCCTTCCAGATGTTCCACCCAATCTAAGGGATCAAGCAGTTCAAGAAATATCAAAACTGCTAAGAAAAAGAGCAATCCAGCCAGTCCCAGCAGACCAGCAAGGATCCAGAATTTACTCAAGGTTCTTTTTAGTACCAAAAAAGACAGGGGACTGGAGACCCATTCTGGATCTCAGCAGACTAAACAGGTCTGTTCAAAGAACGAAGTTCCGGATGGTCATGCTACAGTCCATTTTACCCTTTCTGGGTCAGGGTAATTGGATGTGCTCCATAGAGCTTCAGGATGGGTACTACCATATCAAAATGGACAGACGCTCCAGAAGATTCCTCTGCTTCCGGCTGGGAGCCAGTCATTATCAGTTCAGAGCTCTGCCCTTTGGTCTTACCACAGCCCCCAGGGTGTTCACCAAATGTTTGGCAGTAGTTTCCGCTCACCTGAGTCGGCAAGGATTCCAGGTGTTTCCGTATCTAGACGACTGGCTCCTTACTGCTACCACCAGACATCACCTGCTGCGAGCCAGAGACTACACCATCCAAACTTGCTCCAAACTAGGTATCACAATAAATTTTGAAAAGTCTGCATTGTCGCCTTGTCAATCTATTACCTTTATAGGCGCAAACTTAAATACGAAGGACATGTCAGCGAGACTGCCATTAGACAGAGTGTTAGACATTCGCCGACATGTGCAGGTCTTATTAGGATGCAAAAAAATTCAGACCAGATTCGTCCTAAAAACCTTGGGTCTCATGGCAGCGGCTATCATACTAGTTCCCCTTGCTCATTTTCATATGAGGATTCTTCACTGGATGCTGTTCACCCAATGGTCTTTCCAGCAACTTCCAATGTCTCACAAGATAATGATCACACAAACATGCAAAAACCAACTTGTTTGGTGGATGGTTTCCCCATCAGTACCCCAGGGCAGACCATTTGCTCTTCCTCCTCCAGTGGCTACGGTGACCATGGATGCCTCCCTGATTGGGTGGGGGGGGGGGTATTTTCAGGGCAGAACAGTCCAAGGCACCTGGCAGCCTCACGAGTACCATCTGCATATCAATGTCTTGGAGATGAGAGTCATGCTTTTGGCGTTGCAAGCTCTTCAGAACTCTCTTCCCACCGGGACCATTGCAATTCAAACAGACAATATGTCAGTAGTGTGGTACATCAACAAGCAGGGCGGAACCAGGTCCTACCCCCTATGTCAAGAAGCACTCAGACTCTGGCAGTGGGCGATCTCTTGCCAATGGTTTCTGATAGCAGCGCACATCCCTGGGAAGTCCAACGTTATAGTGGACAGGCTGAGCAGAGCAATTCTCATGCCTCACAAGTGGTCTCTCAGTCAGACAGTGGCAGACCAAATCTTCCACAAATGGGGTCAGCTTGGTTCGACCTTTTTGCCACCCCCTTCAACAGCAAGTGCAACAATTTCTTCTCTCTCCTCCCTCTTCCCGGACACTCCCCCAGAGACGCTCTAGTTCACGATTGGCCTCAGGGACTTCTTTATGCATTCCCTCCATTTCCCCTGATTCCCAAACTAATACAGAAAGCTACCACATTGGGATGCAAGATGATCCTCATTGCCCCTTACTGGCCTCGACAAATTTGGTTCCCGTTCCTGAATCATCACCTTCTGGAGCAGCCCTGGACCCCGGACCCAGTTCCAGACCTCCTGATCCATCAGTCGGGCGGGCTGCACCAATCCCTTCAATCTCTCCAGCTCACTGCTTGGTTGCTCCACTTCTGACCTTAGCCAGGCTTCCGAACATCTCCCATTCGGTGTGTGAAATCATCTTATCATCGCATAAGTCTACCACTAGAAAGACTTATGCTAGTAAGTGGAAATGTTTCTCTTTCTGGGCAGAGGCTAGAAATATAGATCCCTTTTCAGCCCCTGTGCACCATATTTTGGATTTTTTAGCAGAACTTTTTCATGCTGGATCTTCTGCCATGATTAGAGTTCAGTTAGCTGCAATTTCAAACTTTCATACAGGCCTATCAGATACTAGTATTATGTTCCATAAGCTTTGTAAAGCTTTTCTCAAAGGGAATACTTTACTCAGGCCCCCAGTGAGAGATCCCCCGCCTCTGTGGGATCTAAATTTGATTTTAGCTTCCCTGATATTGCCCCCCCTTTGAACCTGCAGCTTCTTGTTCTTTGAAGTTTCTTTCTTGGAAAAACCCTTCTGGTTGCAATTACTTCAGCCAGAAGAGTTTCTGAAACTTCAGGCTCTTTGTGTTCGCCCTCCTTATCTAGTTTTCCACAATGACAGAGTTTCTCTCAGGACTAATCCTTCCTTCCTTCCAAAGGTTTCTTCTGAGAATAATTTGAATCAGTCTATTGATCTCCCTGTGTTTTTTCCAAATTATTCCAACAAGGCAGAGTACAAATTGCATCAGTTGGATGCTCATAGACAGTTACGTTTTAACTTGCATAGAACTAAGCAAATCAGAAAATCAGACCAGCTGTTCCTGTCCTATGCTGAGGGTAAACAAGGTCTACCAGTGTCCAAAGTAATTTTGTCTAAGTGGTTGACGTCTATTATTACATTGATATATCAACTAAGGAATAAAGAGCTTCCTGCTAAACCAAAAGGTCACTCCACTAGAGCTCTAGCTACTTCAGTGGCTTTTCAGGCAAGATTGCCAATGGAAACTATTTGTGCGGCAGCTACATGGGCCAATCCTCATACCTTCATTTCACATTATAAGCTGGACATAGCCTCCAGGAGCAGAGCTGATTTTGGTTCCACTGTTCTGAAGAGTCTGTTCAGATGAGCCACCCAGGATTGAGGTGCTAGGGACGCTATCCCAACCAGCAAGAATGAAGGTGAGATAGACAACTTAACATTAAGAAGTTATGTACCTACCATAACGTTCCATGTTAGTTGTCTTCTTCTCGCCTTCTTTCTTGCGTCCCACCCTCCATCCCCCTATCCTAGTAGACTGAGAAGAGTTCCTTATGTTTTTTTTTCACTGGCTGAGTCTTCTCTGGCTATTCCTTCTAACTAGTAGCCTCTTCAGTAGGATTTATGCATTCTAGGACAGAATTCCATTATTGTTATGTCTTCAGTTAGACTTACCAAACGAGATCTGGGTATCTAGTGCTAGGCATCATGGGATTTAGGGGGGGCCTCGAGCCAGTAAGCAGCTCTCGAGCTTTTGAAGATGGCCAAGTCAGAGCCGAGGATCGGCTCCGAACCCAACTAGCAAGAAAGAAGGCGAGAAGAAGACAACTAACATGGAACGTTATGGTAGGTATATAACTTCTTATTATCCTTCCTGTAGCCTCACCTCCTGTCACCCCCATAGATTCCAGGTCCAACTCCTGACCTTCTGTCTCATCCAATAGGATTGACCCATCTGGATTTGATAAGTCTCAATCTAACTGCATGGTTTCTAAAATTCCAATGATAGCCAGGCGGTCTATACTGTCTTCCACAATCCACTCCATTCTGTTATCCCATAAACTGTCTACTAGAAAGTTGTACAAAAGTAAGTGGAAAAGGTTTGTTATTTGGGCTGAGCAAAATGATATAGAACCCTTTATAGCTCCCACTTATGTGGTCCTGCAATTTCTAGCAAAGTTATTTAACAAAGGGCCAAGTGCATCTACCATTAAGGTACAATTAGCAGCAATTTCAAATTTTCATGTAGGAGTTTCAGATTCTCCCTTAGCCTCAGCCAAAATTTGTAAAGTTTTTCTAAAAGGTACACTGCTACTGAGACCCCCCTTGAAAGATACCATTTCTCCTTGGAACTTACCTTTACTCCTCCAGGCTCTAACTCACCACCCCCCCCACCTTGAACCATCAGCCAAGTGTGACTTGAAGCTCCTTTCTTGGAAGACTGCCTTTTTAGTAGCCATAACCTCAGCCAGAATAATTTCAGAAATTCAAGCATTGTGCTCAGGTCTTCTATGGATGACATCTTTGCAGCTGCTACATGGTCAAATCTGCACACCTTTATCAATCACTACAAGCTGGATATGGTCTCAAGAAGCAGGTCTGCATTTGGCTGGAGTGTTGTGTGGCATGTCCTTCCTTAGGGTTCACTGGGGCTCAGGCAGCTGGGGACTCTGTCCCATTCATTTAAGATGAATAAATATTGACAACATCAGATAAAGAAGTTATGTAATAACCATAACATTCCATATGTGTTGTGTATTTTCATTCAACTTCAACTCCCCTCCCTCCAGCACCCAGCCCTTTATTTTATTGATTCCCTCTTCAGCAGGGCATATGTGAGGACACACTGTATGTCTCTTGAACTTGAAGTCTGATCTATGTAACGCATGCATTAGCCAACATTTTTTCCTATACAGATAACTCAAAATGTTCATGTGTCAATGCAGATATATATATATATATATATATATATATATATATATATATATATATATATATATATATATATATATATATATATATAAAATAGAATTTCAGTGGACTAAAAGAAAGGCACACTGACGCTGAATGGATATTAAGCCTTTGTTCTTGTTAAGATGTAAGAACTTCCTCAGAATCCTCATTCTAAGGAAGTTCTTACATCTTGACAAGAACGAAAGCTTAATATCCATTCAGCGTCAGTGTGCCTTTCCTTTAGTCCACTGAAGTTCAATTTTTTTTATAATTCTAAGTCTTCACAATTTACGGTTTTATTATTTATGTATATACATGTTGGAGGGATAGATTCCTGTCCCAGAGACTTCCTATACTCTGGAACAAACTACCTATGTATGTCAAACAAAGCTCCTCATTAGCACTCTTCAAGAAAAATCTTGATGATTGGATGGGAGATAGGGAATTCACCCCGGGGATCACTTCTGTGGCTCTGCTTGACAGGGACACAGGAAAATAATTTTCTTGGGTGGCAAAAGCCATGGTACAGTTTGGCTAGGCTTATATAGGCCCTATGGTCAATAGCCTAGTACCTACCTATTAACCTATATATATATATATATATATATATATATATATATATATATATATATATATATCTAGTGTGTGTGTGTGTGTGTGTGTGTGTGTGTGTGTGGGTCTACTTGAAAAGACCAAAATACCACTTACCTGAATCCGAAATAACCAAGATGAAAACACTGAACTTGCAAAACACAGGGACGTCTTATGAACAAATTGTTTTACAGGGAAATCGAACACTTGGCCAACAGCAAAAAAATAACAGAACGCATTATATCAAACCTGCCCAGGTGTGGGTGTTCACTCAGTGGGGAAAAGGGAATAGTTCCACAATACAACTCAGTATTAGATACTTTTTACAAGGTCTGTGAGGCTGGGTTTTGTGACTGTTTTGACTGGACTGACTGTAAACAGGATGGTAAGAGGTTTGAGAATCTTACAATAGAAGAGAAATTAGCTTTAAGAACACTTGAAAATGATACTTCTATAATAATAAGGCCTGCAGACAAAGGAAGCCTGATAGTTATCATGGACAGTAACTTCTATTTCTCTTCTATGAGTGAGATGTTGCAAGATGTGTTAGTGTATAAGCAAATGACTGCCAGAGATTAATGGTATTAAAGAAAGAGTTTTAAATACCCTCATGCAGTATGCAATGAAAGATATGCTAACTAAGGGGCTATTTTGTTGTAGAAAAACCTTTGATTTCAACTTTGCAGGGACTACCCAAGGTCCACAAACATTTGTTTAAACCCTCTTTTAGACCAGTTGTAGCAGGAGGGGGATGGCTAACAGAGCCACTATATATCTACATGGACAAAGAACTTAAACCATTTTTAGAACAACATAAATATATTTTGCGTGACACTAAACAAATGTTGCAGGATCTGTATTGTTTTGTTGATGAATATAATGTGGTTGGGAGTGAAATCTTGACGGCTACTTATGATGTGACCTCACTATTTACAGAGATCCCTAATATGGAAGGCATAATGATGGTTTAAAGTTTCTTAACATGAAATAGTACGTATTCTGAAACACATGTGGATTTAATATGTGGTCCACTTGAAATAATTTTGCATAGCAAAGTTTTTCTATTTAATGGACTATATTACCAGCAGATGTTAGGAGTAGCTATAGGTACACCATGTGCTAATAGCTACGCCAACATAGTGATAGCTGAATGGGAGTCTCAGAATATGCTCAAACATCCACTAGCACCTAGATATCATCTAACATTTTACAGAAGGTTTATTGATGACCTTTTTATCCTTTGGGCTGGTAAAGGAGAGCAATTACTTGAACTGGTTGATTATATGAATCATAGTAATGACTTTTTAAGATTTACAGGGAAGTATTCGGATAATATGGTAGAATTTCTAGATATTCGGATTAGTGTTGAGGAAGGACATGTCCATACAGATAGGTATATAAAGGAGTGTCATTGTCCGGCATACCTCCATTGAACAAGCATACACCCTAGTCATGTGTTTAACAACATTCTGAAGGGTCAAGCCATGTGGTGTTCTAGGCTAACCAATAGGAATGAAGGATGGAATGATGAATTTTTTAAAAATGAGTGATGACTTTATTAGCAGGGGGTACCATGAAAATGAAGTTCGAAGTACAGCTATTGATGTTAATGCTATGAGATGTGATAGGGCTAAACCCTATTTTTCCAAACCCAATATGCAGGTTAAGATATGTAGGAAACAAGGGAACAACATTCCATTCACATTTGCCTATACTAGAGATAATGAGGCTATAGGGGCTATATTACAAAGGAATTGGAGGATACTTCAGACTGATACTCAGATAGCCCAGATAGTTGGAGAGAAACCATATATAGTTTACAAAAATACTAAAAATCTTAAACGGAGGCTATGTTACCCAAAGCAGTATCCTATTCTGAGATACAGCCCTTGAGTAAAGGAACGGTTAGATGTGGCCAGTGTAATTTTTGTGAATATATATATATATGAAGGGACTGACTTTAAGCATCCTGATAAAGGTGCAGAATATACTCTACAAACTAATGCCAATTGTAATAGTAAGAATCTTGTATACTTAGCCCGCTGTATGCAATGTAATTCATTTTACATTGGGAAAACTAACAGACGCTTATGGGAGCGTATTAGGGATCACATATACTGCTTGAAGAAAAGGCATACCTATAGTGCTATCGCGAAACACATCTTAGAACTAGGACCTACACATTAGTTCACATTTAGTGTGCTAGAATTAGTACCTGAAAGCATTAGATTAGGTGACATTTCTAATGCCACCGAAACTAGAGAACTTAGATGGATCATTAAATTTAGGTCTCATTTAGGTAAAGGCCTCAATGACCATATAGCCATCACTGCTACATTGAGAGATAGGAAGCTAAGGAAATGAATTGTTATTTTACTATTGTGTTTTAGTACCTCTGTCTTTTTAATTATTATGGTGGGTTCTGATTGGTGTATTTGAATGTTAATAGTATAAAAGGAAATTATATATTTTACTTTTATAAAGTCTGATTAAGCAAATTGTATTTGTGAAAGCGCTCACCTTTTATCTCTCTGATTAAAGTATTCACAGAGTTTTTTAACTTTGTTGCCTGCTGTATCCTGCCACATAGATTTTTTGGTTTATGCTACTTATTGTGTGATGTTGTGGCAGTTATTCCTTTGTGATATATATATATATATATATATATATATATATATATATATATATATATATATATGTGTGTGTGTGTGTGTGTGTGTGTGTGTGTGTGTCTACTTGAAAAGACCAAAGTACCATTTACCTGAATCCGAAATAACCAAGATGAAAACACTGAACTTGCAAAACACAGGGACGTCATATGAACAAATTCCTTTACAGGGAAATCGAACACTTGGCCAACAACAAAAAAATTACAGAACGCATTACATCAAACCTGCCCAGGTGTGGGTGTTTGCCCCCACACCTCCCCTAACTGAATATACCAACTTCAAGATTGCACTACAGTGGGGAAAAGGGAATAGTTCCCACTGTTGGCCAACCTTAGTATTTCCCTGTAAAGCAATTAGTTCATATGACATCTTAGTATTTTGCGATTTCAGTGTTTTTGTCTCAGTTATTTCGGATTCGGGTAAGATTTCAATCTTTTCAAGTAGACCCATATATATATATATATATATATATATATATATATATATATATATATATATATATATATATATATATAGTTGAAATTCTATTTACTTCATGGTCTATCAGAGTCTCTAAAGCTATAGATATAATCTGAGGTGACAGGTCAGCAATGCACTGTGAATTGGGGAGAGCTCAAGAAATTGACATTTTCCATGAGCTGTATTAATGGCCGAATTGGATCCAAGACCCATTCGCTGAAGCTGAATGAAAATAGACAACAAAGATGGAATGTTATGGTGAGTACATCATTTTAATCTCTTCATTTAATTTGCAAAGGCTAAGTATGGACAAGCAGTATCAAAGGTTACCAAGTCTAGATGGCTGACAAACTGTTCATCAGCAAAAAGGTCTGTCCTTGGCTCATTCAACCAGATGAGTGGCCTCATAGGTTCATACTAGGCTATCTGCCCTAGGGCATTTATAAGCCTAGCCAGAGTGTGTTTGGCTTTCGCCACCCATTTTAAATGAATTTTGCTATGCCCTTTTTCGAGGTTAGTATACTGTGCCTCTGTCTAACAGTGACACAGAAGTGATACCCGGGGTAAACCTACTATCTCCCATCCACTCATCAAGATTCCTCTTGAAGAGAGTCAATGAGGGACTCTGCCTAACCTGGACTGGGATTTTATTCCAGAGTGAAGGGAGCCTCTGGGTTATGAATCTGTCCCTCCAGCATGTCCTATTTATTTCAGTGCTGAGGTTCAAGTCTCTCAAGCATGTAGCTCAATGAGATTTGGATTTGAAAGATATGTACTTACAATAATGATATATCTGTGATCTCATATTCCAGCCATTCATCTACTCTCCTCCCTTCAACCCCCTTCCTATCTTACTGTTTTTAGTTGGATGACATTTTGTCATCCATATATGTCATCCAGCCTGGGCATAAACCCTTACGTCACAAGATGGATTGCAAACTGGCTCTCAGACAGATCCCATAAAGTAAGAGTAGCGGGATCTATGTCCGAATCCAGACCAGTAATGAGTGGTGTGCCTCAGGGCTCTGTGCTGGGGCCCCTCCTGTTTGGCATATACTTCTCAGAAGTACAGGCAAGCACGGAAGGGCTGTGGCTGACTAAGTTTGCGGACAACTGCAAACTGGGTGCTATAATAGAGTCTCTGGCCAACATGGAGATCCTCCAGAAGGGCCTAAATGAGACTGATGCATGGTGTCAAAGCCATGGGCTCAAGCTAAATGCAAAAAAATGCGTAGTAATCCCCTTTGGAAAAAACAGAGTACCCGCAAACTACAACATAGGAGGTAATCCCCTGAAATCTGAAGAAGAAATAAGGGATCTAGGGACCCAAGTAGATAGTCAGCTTTCCTTTGATAACCATGTTGCCAAAGTGGTTAGAAAATCCTTCTATGTGACCCATCTGATCATGAAAGGGATCACATCAAGATCTAAGGATGTAATGGTGCCCCTCTACTCTTCCCTCATCAGACCCATTATTGAGTACAATGCACCAATTGGAATGTACCTGGCTAGACATCTCCAGCAGCTGGAGAGACCACAAAGGTACCTAACCAAGAGGATTACTGGCCTCAAACAGTTGCCCTATGCAGCACGATTGAAAAAGCTAAGACTGTTCTCTGTTGCATACCGCTTTCTCAGAGGTGATCTCTGTCTAACGTACAGAGCCATGTCCAACCCAGAATTGTTGAACATGCTCCATCTTAGCAAAACCAAATCTACTCGAGCTACACGCTCTAGGGATATAAACCTCAACACAACAATGAATAGAACATGCTGGAGGGATAGATTCCCTTCGCAGAGACTTCCCTTACTATGGTACAGAGTCCCGATCTACATAAGACAGAGCCCCTCACTATCACTCTTCAAGAGGAACCTTGATGAGTGGATGGGTAACAGAAAGTTCACACCGGGGATCACACCAACAACACTACTAGATAGGGGCCAAGGGTACTAGCTGCTAGTACAAGGGTCTAGGGAACTACTAAAGGTGCGGTGAATACCGCACAACATGGCTGGGCTAATATATGCCTTCGGACAGATAGGCCAGTACCAACCTATGAACCTATATGACAAACTATAACAGATCTGAAGGAATTTGCATTAGATCTTGAAGTTTAGGCACTGTATCTTCCTATTTTCTCTCTCTCTCACTCTCTCATCACCACAGTTTAAGATCTTGATCAGGTCATTTTTAGGAGGGGCAAATTCGATTTGAGGTTGCTCCCATGATACAGGGGAATTATGGGGAGGGGAGGAGCTTGAGCACCAGATTTTTATCTTTGAAGTGGCCAAAGACATATCCGCTCTTGGATTTTAGACCCATGTGTAGAAGAATAATGGATGGAATGTGATAAGACAGATATATCATTATAGTAAGGTCCTAACTTTAGATCTGATGTCATTTTTATTCATTCCTCAACTGTTGGGTTCAGTTCCAATCCTTGGATCTGACTTGGCTGCTTCTTCCAGATCATAGAACATTTGAAATTTTGAGTTCCTCCCTTTACCCATAATGCCCTAGTCACCTAACATTCTTCAGATGTCATTTGCCGCCATAGTGTTCAGATGTAGATCATGAACTCTTGAGGGTGGTGTTAAGTTAAAGTGGTACTACACTAATCAGGTAGTCTGTACCTTTACTCAATGTAGACATTGAGACAGTTCTGCTGTTACAACATTCGTTTTACTGCACACAAGATTGACATCTAGAGTAACAATGAAAGGTAATGCATCAAAACGTACTTCAGCTTAGAATAATCAAAGTCTCTCATACAAAAGAAAAAGTCCCAATCTTTATAGTGTCTTTTCTGCCTGCATCAGCAGTTTTGAGAATTTGCCAGAATAATACGTCTTTCCTCTCAAACTGGTCTGCTGTCAATTTGTTTTTCATATCTTAAACATTCTGTTCCTGAAGAATAACTCCTTTCATCCTTGGCCTATCTTGTGTATCATATTGATGAGACACAGCTGCATACAAGAGTTCATCTTGACCAGCTTGTAGATAATAAATTTCACAAGCTGCATAGTTTATAAGAGATAAAATATTTTACTTCTGATTCTTATTAACAATGAATGCCAAGCTATATGTTTTTGCCACATTCGTTAACTGCGTGCACTGTACGCACTGAAATGCAAAACATGTATTTTACATTTTCAGACAAAATCCACTGAAGTCCATTTTTAACCTGTTCTTTACTCTCACGGGTGGGTTTTCAAAAGTTTTGAGTTTAGCTGTTTTTGTTCTTTTACCTTATTATATTTATTGTATCTATTGCTTTTGCCTCCCTTTAACCATCTTTCTTAGCTTTTTAGCTCTATCTTTTTTTCTGTACACTTAGAGTAATTCTGGTTTCCCTTCCTTTGGGCTTATCTTCTACATCCACCCTGGATTCTGGATCCAACTCTAGACCTCCCATCTCATCCAACAGGCATGACTCATCCTGACATATCAGGCCTCAAGCTGACTGCATGATTTCTCCAGTTCCATTGATTGCTAGACATCCCAGGATCTCCTCCCCCATCTGTTATATTCTATTATCTTTCCATAATGCTTCCACTAGAAAATATTACAAAAGTAAAGTGAAGATTTGTTTTCCGGCCATAGAAAAATTTAGATACTTTTTCATCATGGATTCCTAAGTTTCTTGGCTTTTTAGCTACAATTTTTAACGAAGGGGCTAGCTGCTCAACTCTCAGACTACAATTGGCAGCCATTTCCAACATTCATGTAAGAGTAAATAAGTCCAGCTTAGATTCTTCCAAGCTTTGCAAAGCCTTTCTGAGAAGAACCTATTTACTTAGGCCTCCTTTAAAGGATCCTTCTCCTCCGTGGGTTTTAAATGTTGTTCTTCAGGCCTTGACTCAACCCCCCCCCCCTGTGAACTGTCAGCTAAGTCTGATATAAATTTATTGACCTGGAAAACCATTTTTCTAGTAGCTATTGCCTCTGTCAGATTAGTGTCTGAGCTTCAGGCTATGTGTTTTACACCTCCTTACTTAGGTTTTCACAATAATAGATTTTCTCACAATAATAGGGTTTCCTTATGGACCAGTCCTTCTTTTTTTACTAAAGATGGTGTCAGATTCCAATATTAATCAGGCTATCAAACTCCCAGTCTTCTTTCCAATTTTTTCAAAGGAGAATATATGTTACATCTTTTAGATATTCACAGGCAGTTATGTTTTTACCTGCACAGAACTAAAGATTTGAGAAAATATGAACATTTGTTTTTTTTTCTGATTCAAAATTAGACAAACCAGTTTCTAAAGTAACACTGGCCAAATGATTGACTGATTGTGTTACCTTTGGTTATGAAAAAGTGCATTTGTCCTTACCAAAATCATCAAAGGCCCACTCCACTAGATCTATAGTGACTTCCTCAGCCTTTCTGTCAAGGACTTCATTGGATGCAATCTGTGCAGCTGCAACTTGGTTTAATCGTCATACCGTTGCAATTGGTTCCAGTATCTAGGGGAAAAGCAGCCGTTGGCTCTGCTGTGCTTTGGAGTATCCTTCCTTAGAGCCCTCCTGGGATTTAGTTAGCTGGGAACTCTGTCCCCACAGTTGAGGATTGAATGAAAATGACAACATCAGATAAAAAAGTTATGTACTCACCATAAAATGCCATCTGTGTTGTCCATTTTTATTTTTCCTCAACTTCCCACCCACCAACCCCCTCCTTGCTTTACTCCTGGAAAGATTGAAGGGTATTGGAGGAACCTCTGCTCCTTGTATGAGCTTCAGTTTCCATTCTTTCCTTATTTTCCACTCTGTAGGTCTATGGGCAGCAAACTAGATCTGAGGCATATTATGTGACTAGGGGATTGTGAGTAAAGGGAGGAGCTCATTAGCTACAATCTGGAAGAAGTGGCCGAGCCAGGTCAGAGGATCTTATCCAAACCCAACAGATGAGGAAGAATGAAAGTAGACAACACAGATGAAACATTATGGTGAGTACATAACTTTTTTTTTTATTAAACATATTTCTTTTCCTGACACTTTTTTACATGCCTTTTCTTAGTTCATAAGGAGGTCAAATCTGGACATAGAGCACAAAGATGTGAACAGTTCCCCAGAATATCTGAAGGACATTGCCAGGTATTGATCAGGATGTCTAGGATACATCCTATGTAGATGGCTAGGATGCAAGAGGAAAACTATACAATTCTCCATGTAAAAGAATAAAATGATGGCGAAAAGTTGCCTGATTAATTCCCAGTACATTCACAAGCAGACCTTTGTACTCTTTGAGCATCCAGAGTTAGGATTCTGGTATTCTAGCTATAGCCTTAGGTAGGTTTTTGATATTCTGCAGCTCTTCTAGTAAAAGGTTCTGGTAAAAATTACCTCAATCTCTGCTCTGGCAAATATCTTTGTTATTTTGGATTATACACATAGCTTTTAAAAGCACCTCACAGGAGATCACTTCCAGATCTTCTGTTACAGAGGTTTACTAACATAGTATGTGGTGTATACATATTGCCAAATCATACCCTAATTTATGGTGAATATGTCATATATCAAACTGGTACATGAAACAGTGTTTTTGATCCCCAAACTAGCCAGTATGCCACAGTATGAAAACAAATGTATTTTGTTCACCTCAGCAAGAAAAAGAAATTCGAAGGGAACTCTGAATGCATGCATTTGGGTACAGAATGCTTTAGGAGAAGCATGTACCATAGGAGAGGTTAAGTGTTTTTGGAACTGTAGACACATTTAACTTAATTGGCAAACTAATTATTCCATGGTAAGGAATCATGTGGCAGATATCTACTGGATTAGGGGATTTAATTCTGTAGGCAGTTGGTCACAAAGCTGTAATTTTCATCGTATTCTGACTTTGATTCTTCATTCCTTTTTCTGTATTATCAGTTTCTCATGACTCTTAAATATAAAAATATAGTCAGCTTATTTTTCTGTAATATCAGGTAAGGAGGAATGGGGGTGCATATTAGTGTTTTCACTGTACTGGAAATTGCTAAAAGAATGTTTGAGAACAAATCACTTTGTCAAAATGAGAAAATGATTTCTGATAAATATAAATGTAAGTTCAGCATAAAATTCAGACAGTAATTTACAGAAAGTCCTCTCTTATTAAACTGGCTGATACATCTTCATTAGCAGGCAGGCCTGAATTTTGTTCTACTACTACATTGTTCGATGCCAAAATGTTTATTGTATCCTGCATATATTATAATATTAAGCAAATAGTTTGCTTTTAATATTGATATCTGGGACAGTATTGGTGCTTGTACCATGCTTATAAACTTTATAGCACACCTGTACCTGTAGTTAAGATGTAAGGATGAAGTTGGGGAGCAGTTTGTTGATCTCAGTTGCTTGTGTATCCTTTCCCTAATGTCTATGCTTTGTTGTCAGCTAGTTTTTGATTTTGTTGCTTTTTGCCACTTTGTATTTTCATTTCTAGAGAATTAGACTAAGTATATTCTTAGGTAGTACTCCCGTGTAATGTTTTGTCTGAGCCCACTCTTGTATTTACAAATGCTACTGCTCAAGAAAGATTTCTTAATTTTTTTTTTATCCGTGGTGGAAGGAGAAGTGGGTCAGAACATTTCCTGTTTATATTAGAGTGACCTTCATGAGCATTTGTTAATGGTGGTAGTTGGGAGAAGCATGTGTTTTATTTTCTGAATCTTCATCTGCTGCTGTATCTTTTTGTGCTGCTGTGCTGCTGAAGGGAGATTATTATGACCAGGATCAAGTGCTGATGCTTCTTTTAGGTTCAAATTTGACTTCTTGGCTAGGTTTATTTTGCTTGGATAATCATCTATACTTCTCATGATGGAATCTTTAAAGATTTATATGACAATGTATTATACTCCCAAATCCTTGACTGGTGTCATTTGAGAAAAAAAATCATATAGGGCCTCTAAAGATTACAGTACTGAAGAACACAATTTTATGGTACAACCTATTTAGTTTGATTGTTTTCCATTCAGTTCATACAAATAAACCAAATATTTTGCTTCAAAGTTCATAAGGAATTCCAAAACCATGAAAAGTATGATAAAATATAGCAATAACCCACGCCTGGGTGTGGGTAATGCTAAATTTACCCACGGTTGGCGTGGTTTGGTCCCGAGGGCTTATTGCTATTATACCATGACATTATTTAAGAAAAGAAACTATTACTTTTCTTAAATAATGGCATAGTATAATGCCTGTTTACTGCCCTTCCGCAGATGTCTGGCATCCGCGGCAGTTCTGATGTACTGCGCGCCTGCGCAGTACATCAGAGTTGTGAGCAAAACAACGGAGAAAGCAAGATCTCCGTTGCTTTTTAGTGTCGCTATGTTAAATGAGTTTAACATAGGGAGACAGTTTTAAAATAAGCAACGGACATCTCCGTTGCTTATTTTAAAACTGTATCGCTATGTTAAACTCATTTAACATAACGAGATTAAAAAGCAACGGAGATCTTGCTTTCTCCGTTTTAAACACTGTCTCGCTATGTTAAATGGGTTTAACATGGCGAGACAGTTTAAAATAAGCAACGGAGATCTCCATTGCTTTTTTTAAACCTGTCTCGCTTTGATAAACCCTTATAACATAGCGAGGCAGTGTTTAAGCAGTTATACTAATGGAAAAAAGTCCGGGCGACCGGACCTTTTTCCATTAGTATAACTCGATTTACAACGGGCACGCTGGCCAATCAGCGTGCACGTTTTGGGGGGGTCATGGTATAATAGTATATGCTGCCTTCTACTCCTTAGCTGTAGTAGCCTGTGTTTACAAGATTCACATGCATTGTGTATCATCTATGTTTTGATTAAGGTGGGGATGTCATAAACTGCTCAACAGACCCTGACCTTAAATATAAACTGATTCAGTTGATTTCTGCTTTATTACCTCATTTTATCCAATTTGCTTATGACGCTGTTAATGTTTCTTTTTGTGCTGTGGCCCCAGTAGGCGTTATTAAATACTCACATGTCTAAGAATGAAACTGTTTCCTGATTCTTCTAAAACCTAGTAATTAGATACCTCTTTCATTCTCTGAACTTTTTATGTGAGCCTACTGTGTGAAAGTCTTTAAAAATCTGGATGGAAAAAGAAAGACTATGGCTGTGTGGAATAAATGTTTAAGACTCCTTTTCTAATTTTCAGATGAATTTCATTTATGAAACCTTGCCTTTTTTTCCAAAGTGCAAACCATATCTTTATGGAAAACAGCTGGCTTTGTGATGTAGATGGATGGAGTCCTGACATGATTTAGCAAGTTGTGATTCAGTTAATGGACTCACACCTGGGAATAGCCAACTCTGTGGACAAGTACATCTTAATAGTTATCTTAGCTCAGCCATCCTCTAAGGAGGGAGAAAGGAGATAAGATCCTAGTGCACAGTTACCTGTTGTTGGATGGGCAGTTGCTAGCTTGTGTGCAGACCTGTAAGAGCAGGAATTGGCATGACAGTCAGTGTGCACTCATGTCTCAACACTGCATATTTAAGTACACTAGTATGTCCTGCCCAGGCGTCAAAGGGCAGAGAAATAAATATATGTCATAAAAAAAAATAATAAAATAAAAAAAATCCCTGGAATTTTTGGCCCCCTCCCCATCCTGGAGGACAGCCCTGGTCTGGGTGGTAATTCAGGCCATAATGTTGATGAGGAGAAGAGGAACATGGGCAGTCTGCAAGCCAGATGATGCTCAGATCACTGCTGGGGTCCAAAAATACTTAGGCAAAATAAATAAGCAAAACAAAATGGTTTCAGAAGTCACAGCCCAGCACTCAAAGATAGTTTAATTTATAACAAGTATTCAAATCTAAGAAATTTCTGTTGATCAAACTGCAGAAAAGGCAGTGTGAGAGGGAAGACAAACCTGGAACCAAGCAGTTAGGGGACAGGCTGGTCCTGAACTCTGGTTTGATGAGGTTTGGCAGTACATAGGGGATTGCCCAGGGTCCCTTACAGCCTAGATACAGCTCTGTCTGTTGACCTTCTCTGTTTTCCTGCTGTTCGTCTCATATATATATATGTGTGTGTGTGTGTGTGTGTGTGTGTGTGTGTGTGTGTGTGTGTATCTACGTCAGGGAGGGCTGTTTATATTTACCAGCTTGTGGGCAGGCATTACTAGAAACATTATAGGAGACCACAGCTCTGTCTCTTGTGAGTCAGGTAGAAATTGTTTTTCCCACCCGGTTACTGTTGCGTTCTTAAACACCACTGTCTTTCTAGTTGCCGGCCCCTTATGTTACTTTGACCATATATCTCATTTCCTCTCTGCTTTTACTGGCATGTGTGAGTAAGCGCAAAATTATCATTTTGTGAAATCACTCCCCTTCAACTATTTAAATTTATTGGCCATCCTGCTGTATTCTATAGTACCAGAATACAAAAGTGACCACCCCCTTTCAATCTATCTTGCTGTTTTAAAAATAGTGACTCTACTAAAACTTAACTTTTTAGACAGCTAAAACTTAAGATGTGAAGCTGTTAAATCTCGCCGTTTATTCTCACTGATGGGTTCGGAGCCAGTCCTCGGCTCCGACACGGCTGATAGCAAAACTCAAGGTTTGCCAGTAGCTCGAGACCAAGCCCCTTATCCCACAATGCACTGCTGGAATTACCCCAGATCTAGTTTGCCGCGGCAAGAGAGATCTCGGTGATCCAGCTATCTCGGACCATTTGTGGGAAAAATAACAGCAAGTTTATAAAAAACTTTTACCTTTTGTTACTAAAATAGTTGTGTGTTAATATCAGGTTGTTTATTAATATAATCTGTAGATGTGAGAGTGTTCAATCTCGCCGTTTGTTCTTACACACGGGTTCGGAGCCGATAGCAAAGCTCTGCATCTTAGAGAAGCTCGAGACCAGGCTATATCCCACAATCCTCCCTGCCATTACTCAGATCTAGTTTGCCACTGCAACGGATCACATCGACGAGAGCTCGGACCAGAGAAAATTTTGTTATATTCAGATAAGATTGTTATCTTTCTACTTTAAAAAGTTCTTATAGTTCTTGAGAAGTTAGTTTTTGATTAGTACTAGTGTGTGTGTGTGTGTTATTGTAATTAGTCTTGTCATTTTTTCATAGGTTCCCTTTTGTGGCCTACCTCTTCTTATCACTTATAGCAATATAATTATTTTCTTATAGTTATTACTTGTTATAGCTAGTGTTTTAAAATTTTTCATAGTAAAGTGTCTTACTACCGGTTATGTCAGAAAAAGCCAAATCCGATTTTAAAAGATGTCAGTGTGGGCAGAAAATGTCCATCACTGACAACCACACTTAATGCGTCTGCTGTCTTGGCCCTCTCCACCTGCAAGAGGATTGCTCTATATGCCATTTCTTCAGTGGGAGGGTCATGACAGATAGACGCAGGAAACTTATAGATAGGGGACTACTTAAGCCTGCCTTCCAGGAAGCTTTGGACAAGTCAGACCAGGCTTCTAAGTCCTCGAAGGGGTCGAAGATGTCAGAGCCCATGTCATCGGCTCCGAGTTCATCTTCGAAAGTTCGTTCGCCGGTTCCACAGACTTCGGGGCCGAGCGTCGAACGTTTATCTTTCACTGAGCCCCAGGTCTTGGAACCGGTGTCGGAGCTACCGCCACCTTCCATTCTTCGGTCGGTGCCATCTTCGGCCTCTTCGACCCGATCTTCCAGACCGTTATCCAATACAGATGTGGATCGTGTCGTGCAGAAACTTATGGAGAACACGGCCCTTTCCAAGTTGATTGCAGTTTCCTCCCAATTGGTGTCGAAACTAGAAGGCCTCCCTTTATCTCCAACAGGTCCTCCTTCGAGACCCATCCAGTCTTCGGAGCCGGGAGAGGATGAGCCGATAATAGTGGAGCCCTCGGTGCCGAATCCGTCCATTGCACGATCTACACCATTGACTTCGACTCCTTCGGAACCTGTAGGTGAGTCGCGGAGTCGACGATCTCTCCTCGGTTCCGGGACCGAGAGTCGTACCGACCTTTCGGTGCCGACTCTCCCTCTCGGGGCCTCGGCGCAGATTGGCTCGGCTCTGTCCTTGGGGTTGAGGTCCACGGGCCCCGTGTCTGGGATCCTTCCATGTTCTTCGGAACCGGAGGAGTCCTCGGCCCGGGGTTCAGGGGTTTTTGACCTTATGAGGAAGGTTTTGTCTACACAGACAACCACTTCATCGGAGGCGTCTTCTCCCTTTCCTAAGGGTCCGCTCTCTGTTTCTGCCCCCATGACCCATCCAAAGCGTAGAGCACCATTGCCTCAGCCACCCCCAGAGGGTGCCCCCTGTTCCTCGGAGGCCTCACCGGAAGCCCCCTCCGATGAGGTTCCGAGGAAAAGACTGTGCAAGAGGAGGCACTTGGATTCCCCGCAGGAATCTCTAACATCTGACACTGACTTGGATGAGGCAGAGGGGTTGCCAAAATCCCCATTTGAGGATGTCTCATTTGCGGACATCTTGGAGATCTTAAAACAGAGGGGTGATTGGCAGTCCCTAGCCCCCACTGAGGACGAGTCGGTATTGCTGAAGGCTTTTGGTGCTCAACCTTCTACCTCCTGGGTTACTCCGCCCTTCGATGAATTAATGGATTTAATTGCTCGAAGGGCATGGGAGACACCGGACACAGTGGAACCGGTCCCTCGAAAACCAAGCAAGTTTATCACCGCTCCCCAGGACAAGGCTTATCTCACCAAGGGAGTCCCGGTCAATGCTATGGTGGTGGCTGCAGCCACTAAAAAGGAGATGTCTGAGTCTTCCTCTTCTGTTCATCCTCCTAATAAGGATTCTAGGACTATGGACAGATATGGGAAGCGCGTTTTTAGTTCAGCGACTTTTTCCATGCGTTCGCTAAACTGTTTGACACATTTAACACGTCTGCAGAGGGATCTCATCAAGGAGCTGGGAGATACCCTCCAGGGTAACACAGATGCTGCTGTTTCAGATAAGGTAACAGCACAGCTTAACACCCTTACCTCCATAGTGAACTCATCCATGAGGCTCATCTCGTATGCGGCTGAAGGATCGAGTAGAGCTGCAGCTTCAGCGATTGCTCTACGAAGACAATCCTGGATGCGGCTGTGCTCATTTGCGGAAGCCTTCAAGTCTTCCTTCGCCAACGCCCCCTTTGATGGTGCCACTCTTTTTGGGCCCAAAGTGAAAGAGACACTAACTCGGTGTGAGCAAGAAGGAAAGACTCTGTCTGCTGTCGGAGTCCGTTTTTCCGCTCCAACTAGACCGTACCCCAAAGGGCAACGAAGCGGAAAAATGTGGTTCCGTAA
This sequence comes from Protopterus annectens, assembly GCF_019279795.1. Lineage (NCBI taxonomy): Eukaryota > Metazoa > Chordata > Ceratodontiformes > Protopteridae > Protopterus > Protopterus annectens. Next base: position 753,100,193 of record NC_056726.1, on the reverse strand, counting down.
AACTCGGGGATCTTTCCAGGCCACACAGAGTGACCCCCCCCAGAGGCGGGGGGGGGCAGAAATGGAAGACGTCGCCCCGGCGGCAGAGGGGGTCCGCAGAACCAAGGCGACAGGGATTCTATCCCTGGTAAGCCTTTCCAGCACTCCTGAACGGGGTCCCGACTGTCCTGCTCTGGAGGCAGTCGGGGGTCACTTGGCTTTATACCCACAGGCCTGGCTAGCTCTCACCTCGGACTATTGGGTAAAAAGCATTGTAACCAGAGGATACAAAATCCCCTTCATGTCAACTCCACCCCAACAAAGAAGGTTTCCAGATGTACCACCCCATCTGCGAGGCCCAGCAGCAATAGAAATTTCAAAGCTGCTCGAAAAAAGAGTCATTCAGCCAGTCCCGGCGGACCAAAAAGGATTCAGAACTTACTCAAGGTTCTTTTTAGTTCCAAAAAAGACAGGGGACTGGAGACCGATTTTGGATCTCAGCGATCTCAATACCTTCGTGAAGAAGGAAAAGTTCTGGATGGTCACGCTTCAATCGATCCTTCCATTTTTACAGAAGGATGACTGGATGTGCTCGATAGATCTCAAGGACGCGTACTACCACATCAAGATGGCCAGACCGTCCAGAGATCACCTGCGCTTCCGGCTGGGAGCCAGTCACTTTCAGTTTTGAGCCCTGCCCTTTGGGCTCACCTCAGCCCCCAGGGCATTCACCAAATGCATGGCAGTGGTAGCGTCTCACTTGAGACGTCTAGGATTCCGGGTGTTTCCCTATCTGAACGACTGGCTCCTCACCGCCACCACCGAGCGTCGCCTCATACAAGCCAGAGACTACACAGTCAACCTTTGTTCCCACCTAGGGATTTCCATAAACTTCGAAAAATCTGCCTTACTGCCCTCACAGCATATTTCGTTCATCGGAGCAGACCTAGATACACGTTTAACACTGGTAAAGCTCCCTCCAATAAGGGCTTCATCCCTCAAGGAACAGGTTCTTCTTCTACTGCGAAGCAGGAAAGCCCCAGCCAAACTAGTCTTGAAGGTTTTGGGACTCATGGCAGCGTCCCTGATTGCAGTCCCTATGGGGAGATTGCACATGAGGCTCCTCCAATGGCTGCTGTGCACGCAGTGGTCGCTCCAGCAGTTACCCCTAGCGCACGAGATTCTGATAACAGATTCTTGCAAATGAGACCTCTCATGGTGGGTGTACAGTCAAGATCTCACTATGGGTCGTCCATTTGTTCTACCCAATCCGACGGCCACTATAACCATGGACGCTTCTCTGATAGGGTGGGGGGGACTATTTCAGGGAAGAACAGTCCAAGGGGAATGGTCCAACATGGAATACAACCTGCACATAAATGTTCTGGAAATGAGGGAGGTGTTCCTGGCGTTGCAACACTTTCAAACCCTCCTACCTCTAGGAACAGTAGCAGTTCAGACAGACAGCATGTCTGTAGTCTGGTACATAAACAAACAGGGGGGAACCAGATCTTACCCATTATGCAGAGAGGCCATGAGAATTTGGCAATGGACAGAGTCCACGGGTCACTTTCTGATAGCAACGCACATCCCGGGGTCATCCAGCGTCATTGCGGACAGGTTGAGCAGAGCCATCCTGTTACCTCACGAGTGGTCCCTCAAGCTACAGGTGGCGGAAAGAATTTTCCGCAGATGGGGTCAGCCTTGCTGCGATCTATTTGCCTCCCCGATGAATACCAAATGCAGAAGCTATTTTGCCCTTCTACCCCCTCCGGGGGATGCCCCCAGGGATGCACTGAAACACGATTGGCCCCCGGGTCTCCTATATGCATTTCCACCTACCCCCTTGATTCCCAAATTTCTTCAGAAAGCCAGGAACCTGGAAAGGACAATTATACTCATAGCCCCATTCTGGCCTCGACAGATATGGTTCCCCTTTCTTCGAGCCCATCAAACAGAGGAACCGTGGATCCTGGACACAGTACCAGATCTACTGACCCATTCGTTGGGAGTTCCTCACCCGTCTCTTCTATCCCTCAAACTAGCAGCTTGGCTGCTCCACTTCCCTGCCTAGCCAGGTCTGATCTACTTTCTCCAGCAGTTCAACGCATTCTGGTTGCCTCTCATAAGGCTTCCACTACAAAACTCTGCAGGAGTAAATGGAAACGCTTTGTATACTGGGCATATAGCCAACACTTGGACCCCCTGGTAGCTCCTTTACATAAAGTTCTAGAATTTCTATCCATCCTTTTTCACAAAGGAGCCTCTACTTCCACACTAAGAGTACAGTTGGCGGCCATATCCAACTACCATGTTGGTGAGGACGGTTCTCCTATTATGTCCCACAGGCTTTGTAAGGCTTTTATGAAAGGATCCTTCCATCTTCGACCGCCCGTCAGAGACCCTTTATTCCCATGGAATTTAAATTTGTTATTGTTGCAACTAATGTTGCCACCCTTTGAACCAGCCTCTTCTTGCCTCCTGAAGTTTTTGTCGTGGAAGACACTTTTTCTTGTAGCTGTTACTTCAGCTCGAAGAGTTTCAGAGCTGCAAGCACTATCAGTCAAACCACCTTACTTAATTTTCCACCCAGATAGAGTCTCCTTGCGAACAAATCCATCTTTCCTTCCTAAGGTATGTATTGTCACGAATATTAATCAGTCCATAGAACTCCCTACCTTTTTCAAAAACCATACCAGCAAGTTGGAATATATGCTGCACAAGTTAGATGTCCACAGACAACTAAGATTTTATTTGGACAGGACTAAAGATTACAGGAAAACAGATCAGCTTTTTGTCGCGTTTGCAGACAATAAAAAGGGCATGACAGTTACAAAACGTACACTTTCTAAATGGCTTACTGATTGTATAGCCTTTGTATATTCTAAGTCGAATCAGGCCTTGCCCGCCAAACCTAAGGGCCATTCTACCAGATCCGTTTTCACTTCCTTGGCTCATGCAGCTCGTCTGTCTTTGGACACGATTTGTGCAGCAGCCACGTGGTCTAAACCACATACTTTCATCGCTCATTATAGGGTTGACAAAGCCTCCAAAGACAGGGCATCTTTTGGTTCCACTGTGCTTAGGAACGTTCTTCCATGAGTCACTCGGGGTGATGGAGCTAGGGACGCTACCCGTGTGTAAGAACAAACGGCGAGATTGAACACTCTCACATAAAGAAGTTATGTTCTTACCATAACATTCCATGTGGAGTGTTCATCTCGCCTTTGTTCTTACATTCCCTCCCTTCCCTCCCTCACGTGTTTGGAAGAACGAGTAGGACTAGAGTCTGGTCCACATGCCTTAACCCCTTCTGGGTATTTTGTTTCTTACCTCATGGGGTATATTTCACTACCCTTTAGTTAATTTGTCAGTGTGATAGTATCTCTGATTTTTGTGGCTGTGTGTAGCCTTAGCATCTGAGGTTTATGGTTGGTCTGGTTTGCTTGCAAACTAGATCTGAGTAATGGCAGGGAGGATTGTGGGATATAGCCTGGTCTTGAGCTTCTCTAAGATGCAGAGCTTTGCTATGCGGCCGACTCGGAGCCGAGGATCGGCTCCGAACCCGTGTGTAAGAACAAAGGCGAGATGAACACTCCACATGGAACGTTATGGTAAGAACATAACTTCTTTTTTAGGTAGTTTTAACCAGTTTAAATCGTTAGTGCCCTGTTGGCTTCTTGGTTTGTGTGGGCCTTTAGCCCTATTTACTCTTATTAATCTTTCTAATAGTCAGGGTTCTTCTCTGTGGGGCCTCTTAGCCCTATTTTTGTAATCTGTAATTATATTGTTATAGTTAGTGCCCGGTTTGGGCTTAGTAGTTTTGTGGATCTTTACAAGTGAGTAAGGACTTTTCTGTCTTACTCTCTTCAGTTTATTGTTTGTTATTAACTATGTCGGATGAAAAGGAGAAATCCCATCCTAAATCGGGATTCAAAAAATGCCCAGATTGCAGGCAGAAAATGTCTGTCACTGATGGACACATTCAATGTGTCTACTGTCTGGGGGCTAAACACCTCCAAGACACTTGCAGCATTTGCCATTCCTTTTCTTCAAGAGTCCTCTTGGAGAGAAGGAGGAAGCTAATAGACAGGGGATTGCTACAGCAATATTTTTCTGAGGTTTTGAGTAGCCATGAGAGTACTAGCTCATCCTCTAAATCCACAAAATCCAGATCTTCAGACAAAGTGACAAAAAAAGCAAAAATTTCAGGAGGAGGGTCATCGGTTCCACAGACCTCGAAACCAAGTGTACCTTTGATTCGGAGCCAGCTCTCGGTTTTGGAGTCGATCTCTGAAGTTCCTTCTTCCCCTCTGCTCCAGTCAGCACCTTCGGTGCATTCAGCTAAGTCCTCAGTCAGCCTTTCAGATTTGGACATGGATCGGCTACTGCAGAAGCTTTTACAGGCACCAGGACTTGCCAAATTGTTGTCGGCCCTGACCAGCTCGTCGGTGCCGAAGACCATGGAACCGGATTTGTCTACTCCTCCTCCTCCTAGCTGTACTGGACTCTCAGAGCCGAAGGAAACTGAACAGATGGTTGTCGAACCCTTGGAGCCGATACCTGCACTGGTGTTATTGGCTCCATCTACTCAGATGTCCTCGATGCTGACCGAGGACTCTAGGAGCCGACGCTCTCCCATCGGGTCCGGGGTGGATAGTCAAATCGATTTGTCGGTGCCGACTCTTCCTCTCGAGGCTTTGGCTCAGATGAGCTCGGCTCCTACCTCGGGCTTGGAGCCCAGGGTTTCGGTGCAGGAGGATCGGACGGTACTCTCGGGTCCGTCCACCACTTCTCTTCGGAGCCATGTTGCTTTTGATGCTATGAGGAGAGTTTTGTCTCCAAAGACAACATCAGCATCGGTTCAGCCTTCCCACTCCCCTCAAGCTCCTGTGTCTGCTTCTTCATCTACCGGTCCCTCTAAGCGTAGAGACCCTGAGCCTCAAGTACCCCCACAGGGCGTCCCCTACTCTTCTGAGACCTCCCCAGATCCCCCCACTGAGGAGGTGCCCAGGAGGATACTGTGCAAGAGGAGGCACTTAGACTCCCCGCAGGAGTCTTTGACATCTGACATGGACTTAGATGAGTCAGAAGGGTCCCATCGATCCCCCTCTGAGGATATCTCCTTTGCAGAGATACTAGAGATCCTTAGTCAGAGGGGCGATTGGCAGTCCAAGACCCCTACTGAGGATGAGTCTGTACTCTTGAAGGCTTTTGGGTCTCAACCTTCCGCTTCTTGGGTGTCTCCGCCTTACGACGAGCTCATGGAACTGATTTCTCGTAAGGCGTGGGAGTCACCGGAGGCCATGGAACCTGTTCCTCGTAAGCCCAATAAATTCATGTCTGCCCCAGTGGACAAGCCATTTTTGACAAAGGGAGAGCCTGTTGATGCCATGGTGGTAGCTGCAGCCACCAAAAAGGAAGTGTCTGAGACATCCACCTCTATCCATCCCCCTAACAGAGATTCTAGGGTCATGGATAGATATGGGAAGCGCATATTTAGTTCAGCGACTTTTTCTCTGCAATCACTGAACTACTTAACCCACTTTACGAGACTACAGAGAGATCTTCTGAAAGAGCTAGGAGATCCTCTCCAGGGTACGGTAGCTGCAGGGGTGGCCGACAAAGTCAACGCCCAGCTCGCTACCCTAAACTCAGTGGTAAACTCGTCCATGCATCTCATATCCTATGCAGCTGATGGTTCGAGTAGAGCCACTAGTTCGGGCATTGCTCTTCGAAGACAAGCCTGGATGAGTCTCTGTTCCTTTGCAGAACCCTTTAAGTCTTCCTTTATTAATACCCCATTCGATGGCTCATCACTGTTTGGGCCCAAATTAAAGGAAACTTTAACCAGGTGTGAGCAGGAAGGCAAGACCTTATCTGCCGTTGGAGTCCGTTTTTCGACCCCTACTCAGCCCTACCCCAAGGGCCCTAGGGGAGGGAAAATGTGGTTCCGAAAAGCACAGGGAGCCTTTCAGGACACACGTGGAGAAACCCCCTCTAGAGGCAGAGGAGGGGGTTATAATGAAAGACGCCACCCTCGTGGCAGAGGGGGTCCTCAGCAACAGGGTGACAGGGGTCAGTTCTCCGGTCAACCCTACCAGCGCCCCTGAAAGGGGGCTTGACTGTTCGGCTCTGGAGGCAGTCGGAGGTCGCTTGTCTTTGTACCCAGAAGCCTGGCTAAACATAACATCAGACACTTGGGTACAAAGCATCATTTCCAGAGGATATTTCATACCGTTCTCTTCCCCTCCCATTCCTGTAAAGAGAATCCCAGATGTTCCACCCAATCTCAGGGAACAAGCAATCGTAGAGGTCCACAGATTGCTAGAAAAAAGAGTCATCCAACCAGTCCCAGCAGACCAAGTTGGATTTGGAACTTACTCAAGATTCTTTTTGGTACCAAAGAAAACAGGGGACTGGAGACCTATTTTGGACCTCAGCAGATTCAACCAGTTAATAAAGAAAGAGAAGTTCCGAATGGTCACGCTTCAGTCCATTCTTCCCTTCCTAGGGAAAGGCGATTGGATGTGCTCCATAAATCTCAGGGACGCATACTATCACATAAAGATGAACAGACGCTCCAGAGATCATCTGCACTTCCGGCTGGGAGCCAATCATTACTAGTTTTGAGCCCTGCCCTTTGGTCTCACTACAGCCCCCAGAGTGTTCACCAAATGCATGGCAGTGGTCACGGCTCACCTGAGACGTCTAGGATTCCAGGTGTTTTCATACCTAGACAATTGGCTGCTCACCGCTGCCACCAGGCATCAATTGACTCAGCCAACACAATACACTCTGACACTCTGCCATCAATTAGGCATTACAATCAACTTCGAAAAGTCTGCCTTATCGCCATCGCAGCATACCGTCTTTATAGGAGCAGGGTTAGATACCTCAACCACCACTCTATGTCTCCCTGTCGAAAGAGTCTCTCTTCTCCGCCAAAACGTCAGCTCACTGGTGTCAAAGAACAAAGCTACAGCAGCAGAGGGATTGAAGGTGCTAGGTTTGATGGCGGCAGCAATTCTGGCTATACCACTCGCAAGGATGCATATGCAAATTCTTCAATGGCTCTTCTTTGCTCAGTGGTCTTACCAGAAACTACCGATGCACCACATGATTCTTATCACAGATTCTTGTAGGAGAGACCTTTGGTGGTGGTTGACGTCTCTTCATGTCACAATTGGAAGACCCTTTGTCCCCCCCCCCCCAGTAGCCACTGTGACCACGGACGCTTCCCTGATAGGGTGGGGGGGGGGCATTTTCAGGGAATGACTGCCCAAAGCACATGGACAGATCAAGAATCACATCTGCACATCAATGCTCTAGAGTTGAGAGTGGTGCTTCTGGGGTTGCAGTACTTTCAGGACTCTCTCCCTCTAGGAACTATTGCAATTCAGACGGACAACATGTCAGTAGTCTGGTACTTGAACAAGCAAGATGGAACCAAGTCTTACCCCCTTTGTCGAGAAGCCCTCAGGGTCTGGCAATGGGCTGTGTCATCCCAGCGTTTTCTGTTAGCAAAGCACATACCGGGGAAATCCAACGTGATAGCGGACAAGCTAAGCAGGGCAATATTACTCCCTCACGAGTGGTCTCTCAAACAACAGGTTGCGGAGTTGATTTTCCGCAAATGGGGCCAGCCTTGCTGCAACCTCTTTGCCAGCCACATCAATTCAAAATGCAGAAGCTACTTTGCCCTAATACCACCTCCCGGCCATCCCCCGAGAGATGCACTTTTACATGATTGCCCCCGGGTCTCCTTTATGCTTTTCCACCCTTCCCATTAATACCCAGATTTTTACAGAAAGCAAAATTACTGGGAAGGACTGTTATACTCATAGCCCCCTACTGGCCTCGACAGATTTGGTTTCCATTTCTCCACCATCATTTGTTGGAAGATCCATTGATCCTGGACCCAGTTCCGGACCTTCTGACACACTCGTCAGGGGACCTTCATCCTTCGCTGCAGTCTCTGAAACTGACTGCTTGGCTAATCCACTTCCCATAATTGCCAGGCTTCATTCAATTTCAGAAGATACAAGACAAATTCTCTTGTCTTCTCACAAGCCATCTACCAGGAAATTATATGGCAGTAAATGGAAAAGGTTCTCAATCTGGGCCAACACACAGAACATTGACCCTTTCCGAACTCCGATATCTTCTGTTTTAGAATTTTTGACAAAAATTTTTAAGGAAGGGGCAGCAGCTGCTACAGTTTGAGTTCAGTTAGCTGCCGTCTCAAATTTTCACCTTGGGTTTTGTGGCTCAAATGTTATGGGCCATAAATTATCTAAGACTTTTCTTAAAGGTGTTATTCATATGAGACCTCCGATCAAAGTTCCCTATTCTCCCTGGAATTTAAACTTTATGCTGTCTCAAATTATTCTTCCTCCTTTTGAACCAGCATCTTCTTGTGATCTCATATTTTTATCCTGGAAAACAATATTTCTTGTGGCCATTACTTCTGCCCGTAGAGTGTCAGAACTTCAAGCATTATCTATCAGACCACCCTACATGATTTTCCATGCTGATAGAGTATCTCTCAGAACAAACCCCTCATTTTTACCTAAAGTCTGTTCTGAGTCAAATATCAATCAGGTCATTGAGCTGCCAGTCTTTTTTCCCAATCACTCTAGCAAATTGGAATACATGCTGCACAAACTTGATGTTCATAGACAGCTCAGATTTTATCTTGACAGAACTAAGGATGTTAGAAAATCAGATCAACTTTTTGTATCCTTCTCTGAAGCAAGAAAAAGCAACCCAGTGGCTAAAACAACCTTATCTAAATGGTTATCTGATTGTATATCCTTTGTTTATGAAAATGCGAACATGCCATTAACACACAAACCTAAGGCTCATTCTACCAGAGCCGTCTCTACGTCTTCTGCTTTTCAAGCTAAATTGCCCCTTGACAGTATTTGCGCTGTAGCCACTTAGTCTAAGCCTCATACCTTTATCACGCATTACAAAGTAGATAAGGCTTCAAGGGACAGGTCTTCCTTTGGTTCTACGGTACTGAAGAACATACTCCCATGAGCCACCCAGGGTTGAGGGTATTAGGGACGCAACCCATCATTGAGAATAAACGGCGAGATTTAACAACTTCACATAAAGAAGTTATGTACTTACCATAACGTTCCATGTGAGTTGTTTATCTCGCCTTTATTCTCACGTCCCTCCCTCCTTCCGCCTCCTTAGAGGCTAGTACCATCCTGATTTTTCAATATTTCTTCTTCCCCTTTGGGAAGTGTTCTTACTAGAAATATATAAAAGGGTATGTATAGGTTTGTATATATACATATATATATATATATATATATATATATATATATATATATATATATATATATATATATATATATATATATATATAAAACAAGATCTGAGGTAATTCCAGCAGTGCATTGTGGGATAAGGGGCTTGGTCTCGAGCTACTGGCAAACCTTGAGCTTTGCTATCGGCCATGTCGGAGCCGAGGATCGGCTCCAAACCCATCAGTGAGAATAAAGGTGTGATAAACAACTCACATGGAACGTTATGGTAAGTACATAACTTCTTTTTACCTACTTTCACATCTAACTCCTCTAGTGCACACTGCAGTGTTTAGGATAAACCTTTTTTTTTTCATCTTACCTTTAAGCATCCCTGTGACTAGCACTTGCTCTATAACCTGCTGGAAAGCAATAGGAAGCATTAAACTGATACAAGCACTCAGCTCTCCTTGTTAATAACAACAAATTAATCATAGGCACTAAACAGCCTATAATTCTAAAGTACCTTGCTAAGGTAAGGGAAAACAGCTCTTGTACTTTACAAAAAAAAGCACTAAACCAGGCATGTCCAAGGGTCAGTTTCTGGTGATTTCTCCTGTCCACCTGGTGAATCTGGGCATACTGGGGCAATGTAGCAATTGCCTCATGTACACAGACAACCCTACCACCCAACACTACAACCTGTGAGAGATGCACTTATATAGCCAAACTGGAGGCAAAGCTCTCTCCACCCAAGATTGTGCTAGACAGTCAAGAGGTGAAGATTAACTCCCGCACTACACCTCAAGCAACACATAGCCCTTCTAAACCCATGCCACCAACATCCTGACATAGCAACACTAAACCCTGATATGCCGAGGCCCTTAACCTTAACCTGCCCAAGCAACCAGGGCCTCTGAAGCTGAAACGCAAACAAACACCAATCACAACCAAAGTGTCACATAGCTCACAATACCAGTGTGCCACCCAACAACAGCCTGTAAGGCAAGACAACGTACCCAACACTTTAGTCATAGGTAACCCTGTAATCAGGCACACTGATGTCCCACTCACCAGGCTGAACAAGGAGAAAATTATAGTCAGCTGCCTGACGGGTGCCAGGATCTGCCACATAATGCATGCACTTAAGTCACTCTACAACAAGTACAAATATGACTCTGCCATTGTCCATGTTGGAGTGAATGACTTGATACATACCTCCCCGGACTACATGAAAAGAGACATGGAAGAGCTCTCGGATCATGTGGCCCAGGCAGGTATGACCCTAGCCCTGAGTAGCATCCTGCCTTCACCCAGAATGATACCACAGTATAAGGACAAAATGAGTGACTTCAACAATTCGCTAAGCTTCTGGTGTCATTCAAAGGGGATCCAGTATCTGCCTGCCTGGGCCAACATGATCGACAGACCACGATGCTTTGCCAGAGATGGTCTGCACCTGTCGCCCCTGGGATTCAGGTTACTGGCTAAGGCTCTTGCCACCCCTATAGTGCCTTTTTTAGGCAAAGTTCAAAGGACAAAACCACCACCGTAATAGGTACAAGCATGCAAAATTTGAAAGTAATGCTACTCCGTGCTAGAAGTCTAAACGTCAAAATGCAGTCTCTCGAGGCACTCTTAAAAATGGAGAAAATCGACATCAGTAATTGATACCTGGTTCAAGGCTCCAGAGAGCACCCCTGCAATACCAGGCTACACCTCTTACCACACTTTTCAGCCACCAAACCAGGACCGAAACACTAAAGGTGGAGGAGTGTCCATATTCAGCAAGGATATTCACACCAGGCTAGTTGCCCAACACAATGCGTCTGAAATTCTCCAGGTGCAACTAACACTAGGTAAGACTGCAATCCAAATTGTAGCTTGCTACAGATCCCCCACCATGCCCCAAGATTCTCACTACACCTTTCTAAACATACTGGAAAATATTAAGATATAACCAAACACCCTAATACTAGGTGATTTCAACTACCCTGCCATTAACTGGGAAAACTACTCATGTACCAACACCTTTGCCCAGCGGTTCTTGGACTTCATAAATTCCAATGTCCTGGATCAACTAATCCATAGTTCCACCAGGGGCTCCAATATCCTAGACCTGGTCATTACCAACATGGGAAATCAATGCTCCACACCTATGGTCACCCCCTCATTGGTCAGGTCTGACCATAAGCTAATCACCCTTCTTGACATCCAAATCCCTCTCCATCACCCCCAGTAAGGAATCCTCCATACAAAAACTTCTCCAAAGCCAATTTCATGCTACTCAAGTCAGAAGTGACAAACTTCATGACATCCATGGAGATGGGAAGTGAAAGTTCGACTGCTGAATCGTACACTAAGGCATGTATGAGCACATCCACTCGTGCATGAATCGTGCCATCCCATATAGAACCAAGACGCTCTCCTCCAAAAAAAAGAAGCCAATCTGGTGGCCCCCTGCCATAAACAAACTTTACAACAAAAGGAAGAAACTCTTTCGTAAAAAAGGAAAATCCCAGGATGCAAAAAACTCCCTTACCAGTCTCAGTAAGAAGCTGACATCCCTCATAAAATCCTGCAAAGCTAGTTATGGAAATAAAATTGCCAAAGATTCCAAAGACAACCAAAAGGCATTCTATAGTTATGTCAAGAATGTAAATGGCAATGCTCAGATCTGCTCTGAGCTACAACAGAATGGCATTAAATATACTGATCCCAAGAATATTGCCACTATCCTGGCAGATCGATTCAGTGCCAACTTCACCCCGCTCTCACCCCCTAAATAGCTCGTCTCAATACCGAAAGATTGCCAAATTCCGGTAATGGCCACACAGGTAAAAACTGCACTTTCCAAAGCTAAGAATACAGCATCCATGGGACCAGACAACATCCTGGGCTGTGTACTACATGAACTACAAAATGAACTGGCACCTCACATAAGTGTCATGTTTAATCATAGCCTCACCACAGACTTTGTGCCCAATGAGTGGCGCACAGCTACAGTTTTCCCACTCAACAAGGGGGGATCCACCTTGGGTCCTGGGAACTACCGCCCCATCAGTCTGACGAGCCTGATCTGCAAGGCCATGGAACGTATTATCATGGAACTTATAAACAAAGACATTGCCAACCTTCAAACACTGGACCCCACCCAGTTTGGGTTTATGAAGGGCCGATCTTGTCTCCTGAACCTGATTGACTTCTTTGAATCAGTCTCCAGAGCTGTGGATGAGGGTAAGGTGGTCCGAAAAGCCTATCTGGACCTCGCCAAGGCCTTCGACGCTATCCCAAACTCTGAAATCATAGATTAACTTACTAAACTGGGCATTAATCCCTACATCACTCAATGGGTTGCCAACTGGCTTACTGACAGAACCCAGACTGTAAAAGTAGCCAACTCCAAATCCAGCTCCAGACAAGTGGAGTACCTCAGGGTTCAGTCCCGGGACCGCTATTGTTTGGCATCTACTTCTCTGAAGTACAGGCCAACACTAAGGGATTCTGGCTAACAAGGTTCGCAGTTGACTGCAAACTGGGAGCCATTATTGAATCCCCAAATGATGCGGATATTCTACAAAAGGGCCTTACAGAAACAGATGCTTGGTGCCAGAGCCATGGGCTCAAGCTCAGTGCCAAGAAATGTATATACTTATCCCCTTTGGGAAAAAACACGTACCTGTGAATTACCACATAGGTGGCAGTACACTAAACACCGAAAGTGTGATAAGAGACTTAGGGACACAGGTGGACAGTGTTCTCACCTTTGATAACCACATCGTCACAACAGTCAGGAAATCCTTCTATGTGGCACACCTCATCACTAAGGACTTTTCATCCAGAAAAAAGGAGGTCATTGTCCCACTATACTCATCCCTCATTAGACCCATTATAGAATACAACACCCCATTTGGTATGTACCTCTCAAGACATCTGCAACAACTGGAAAGGCCGCAGAAATATCTCACTAAAAGAATCAGAGGCCTAAAGCAGATGCCCTATGCTGACCATCTACAAAAACTCCAGCTATACTCTGTCGCATATCATCTACTCAGAGGTGATCTCTGCTTAACATACAAGGCCATGTCAAACCCAGAGCTGTTGGACATGCTACACTTAAAGAAATCCCAATCCCTCAGATCCACACGCTCTAGGGATCTAAACCTTGTCATCACAATGAACAAAACATGCTGGAGGGAAAGTTTCCTGACCCAGAGACTCCCCAGATTCTGGAATAGACTGCCTGTACATGTCGAGCAGAGTACCTCTTTGGCCCTCTTCAAAAGGAACCTTGACAATTGGATGGGAGATAGGAAATTCACCCCAGGAATCACATCAGTCATCCTGCTAGACAGGAGTCCAGGGAAGTAAATATTGTGGGAAGAAGTAGCCAGGGAATTGTTATGGCTAGGCTTGTATAGGCCTTAGGGCTGATAGCCTAGTGCCAACCTATGAATCTATAAGGCAGTTTCAAATAGTTGCACAACAGATGCCCTACAGCTAATTCCAAATTTAATTTCTGTCTCTCCACCATAGCAAATAGATGTGCATATTATCTTAATTTATTAACAAATATATAGGAAAATGCCCAAAAGATTCTATACTGTTGCAGGGAGGTAAAGATACTATGCCAGGTGCTTTGTCTGCCCCATACCCACAAAAAAACATGGCACATGAGCACCTTTCTTAAACCAGTTTCTACAAAACACTTTTATAAAAGCAAGTAAATCCAAAATGTTTGGTTTGTGATACCTAGTTTATATCAGGGATACTGGATGGCTATGCTAGATGGGAAGGATATGTGTTTATACATCATCATCAGCCCCCTTTTTCCCATTTTTTTCTACATGGGGTTGGGGTATCGTATTAACTGTTGCCAACTCTCTCGATTCAGTGCCACACTCCTGCCTTCTTCAACACTCATGCCTGTTTGTCACAGATCTTCTGTCACACAATCCTTGCTTCCTCTTACCTTCTTCTTGTCAGTCCCAAATCTTCCTTACCAGATCGTTTTCTGCTTTTCTACACATGTGGCCAAATCACCATAATCTTGGGGTTGGGAGGATGGCCTAATGGTTAAGGTGGTTGCCTTACAAACACAAGGTACAGGGTTTGAATCTCACATGGGATAATTGGCTAGGCTTAAAATGGCTCACAAGGGTAGTTAGCCTAGTACTAATCTAATCTAAAAAAAAAAAAAATCTGTTCTCTTTGATCTTTTCTGCAATTGGAGCTACTTTGGCTTCTGCTCTTATGTCCTCATTTCTTTGTCTGTCTCACAGTGTGCATCCTACCACCTTTCTCAGGCACTTAATTTCCATCACCTCTAGCTCTTCAGCTGTTCTTCCTTTGCTGCCCACATTTCTGTACCATACAGTAGTACTGGTCACACCACTGTCTTGTACACCTTGCTTTTCAGCTTTTTTGGCATTCTTCTGTCATAGACTACACCTGATAGTCTATGCCAGTTGGCTGCAGCCCCTCTGATTCCAGCTTTGACCTCTTCATTCAGACTACCCTTCTCCTCAACCACCCCTCCCAGATACTTGAAGCTGTTTACCTGTTCCACTATCTTCCCTTCTATCTATTCTCAGCTTCTTCTGATCTCCCCAATGTGCTGCCATTACCATCATCTTATCTGTGCTTAGTTTCATCCCATGTGCCTTCACTTTTGTATTCCATTCTCCTATCCTTTGCTGAAGTTGTAGCTCAGAGTCTGCCTGTACTGCCACATCATCTGCGTACAGCAGCTTTGTTGATCTGTCCCCTCCAACCTGTTTGCTAATTTAGTCCATTACCACTATGAACAGCAGTGGGCTCAGAGCTGAACCCTGATGTACACCCACTCCCACTGGGAACCCCTCTGTGAGGCCGAACACTGTTCGTACTTGAGTCATTGGGTCCTTGTATATAGCCTGCACTAATTCTACCAATGTTTCTGGGACCTCATACCATCGCAGTACTGCCCAGATCAGTTTTCTTGGGACCTTGTCATATGCTTTCTCCAAGTCTAGGAATGCCCAGTTGGACTCTCTCCTCATTTCTAGCTTCTTCTCAAGTATCTGTCTCATTGCAAACATTGGGTCAGTCGTGCTGCATCCTGATCACAACCTAAACTGTTCATCTCCCATCTTACATTCTACTACACTGCATATCCGTTTATCAATCACTCTCTCCAGAACTTTCTTGCAGTGTGGTAGAATTTTGATCCCTCTGTACTGCCCACAGTTGTGCAAGTCCCCTTTGTGCTTGTACACTGGCACAAGTATGCTTATTCTCCAGTCATCTGGTATACACCTTTCTCTCTGCACTCAGGAGCCATTTCTCCCCTATCTCACCCAGCATCTTTATCATATCTGCTGTCACCTCATCTGAGCCTGCTGCTTTCCCTGACTTCATCTTCCTTAGTGCTGTTCTTACTTCTTCTAAGTTGGGCTCCTCTTCTTCTCTAATTGTAGGCTGTTTCTAGGACAGTGCAGCTTCTGTGGGGTTTTCTTCATTCAGAAGCTGCTGGAAATACTCCTTCCATCTGCCTTTGATGTTCTGTGGACTGGTAAGCAGGTTGTTGGTGGCATCCCTTATGAAGGGTGTCTGACTATCTTCTTTATCTTTATGTCTTTGCCTTGCAACCTGATATAGTTTCTTTGTGCCCCTTACTGAGTCACGTTCCAGAAGTTGGTAGAGTGCCTCTGATGCCCTAATGTTAAGTTGTCAATCTCGCCTTCATTCTTGCTGGATGAGTTCGGAGCCAATCCTCGGCTCCGACTCGGCACTTGCTTTAGCTTGAGAACTCCTTTTACCAGCTCGAGGCAACCCTATATCCCATGATGCAAGGCGGAACTACCTCAGATCTCATTTGCCGCTTAGCGAAAGAGGTCTCCTTTGCCAGCTGAGGTAAGTTGAATTTGTCAAAGAAAGCTTAGTCAGGGATTTATTTCTCCCTTATTCCCCTTTTTATATTGTGTAGTGTTTCTACAGCCCACCCTATTTCCCTTATAGTTAAAAAGTTTTAAATTCTTTTTATATTTGTAAAAGAGTTTTAAGTTAGGCCTAGACCCCATTGCTTAATCCCTACCTGTGTGTCTGTGTGTTTGGGGATTAATTGTGTGATTGTTGGGGTGTGTGTGACTTTCTTCCTCTAGGACTATGTCTAAGGAAGGCAAGGTCTCAGGCTTCAAGAAGTGTGACTTGTGCTGTCAGAAAATGTCTCTGACAGACGGTCACACGTCTTGTGTTTACTGCCTGGGGCCTTTGCACCTGCAGGACTCCTGTGCTTTGTGTCACTCTTTTAGCCAGAGAGTCCTGCAGGAAAGGAGGAATAAATTGATCCTCCGTGGCTTACTTAAGCCAGAAGGTTCTCCCTCTAAAACAGGGTCCAGTAAACCTTCTAAGCCTCCGAAGGTTCAGGCTACAGTATCTAAGCCTCCTCCGGTGGCTCCGGCTCCAGAGGCGAGATCGGCTCCGGCTGGAGCCGATCTTTCTGCTTCGAAAGTAGTGGGTTCGGCACCGATTGGTTCCGACACCCGATCTACTGTGGCCTTGTCGGCTCCGGCTGGAGCCGACACCTTATCCAGCATCGGGCCGAGAAACCTTCGGCTCCATCTGGAATTCAGGGACTTCGGCTCCGATGACTTCGTCCGAAGAGATCTCGGTCCCCTTCGTTGGAGAGTATCCACTCGGCTCCGGGGTCTCCTCTTTTGTCGGAGCGGAGCCATCGGAGCCGATCTTCGAGATCTTCCAGGCTGTCTGACCACGACTTAGAGAGGGTGGTAAGCAGGCTGTTAAAGTCACAGGCACTGGCCCAAATGCTCCATAGCCCGTCTCAGCAGACTTCGGCTATTGCTTCACCCCTTGAACTTCCTCCTCCGACTCCCCACCAGAGTTCGGAGCCGGAGCTTCTCGGGACAGCGACTGTTTCAGCGCCGGAGCCGATACATCCTTTGGCTCCGTTGTCTTCGGCTCCGATCTCCTCCTTGAGACCTTCCTTGGAGGGATCCGGTCGTCGAGTTTCCCTGGTCGGCACCGAGGGGGCTAGTGGCATCGGACCCTTGTCCGACCCCGCTCTCCCTCTCGGGGCTTCGGCTTTGGTAAGCTCGGCACCGACATCGGCCTCGGAGCCTTCCCTCTCAGTGGAGCCGGGAATTCCTGTGTCCTCGGAACGGGGATATTCCGGTCTCCCGGGGAGGGGAGCCTTTGAGGTGATGAGGAGTGTCCTGGCTCCTGAGCCAGGTCAACGGTCCATCCCTCTAGCTCCTCCCTCTTCGGTGCCTGTAGACACCTCTTGCCAGCCTCTTGCTCTCAGGCCCAGGGATCCATCGCCCCAGGTTTCCCCATTGGGAATTTCCTCCTCTTCCGAGTTTCTCCTGATCCTGCAGGTGAACCCCCTCGGAAGAGGACGTGTAAGAGGAAACACACAGACTCCCCTGAGTCTACTACATCTGATACCGACTTAGATGAGTCGGAGGGTTCCCCACGATCCCCCTCTGAGGATGTCTCCTTTTCAGACATCCTTGAGCTCCTCAAACAGAGGGGGAATTGGCCATCCATTGATCCCTCCGAGGATGAGTCGGTATACCTGGAGGCTTTTGGATCCCGACCCTCCACCTCCTGGGTGTCTCTGCCTTTCGACCCACTTATGCAGGTAGTGGCTCGGAAGGCGTGGGCAGCTCCAGATTCTGTGGAACCTGTCCCCAGGAGACCATCCAAGTTTATTACGGCCCCTACGGACAAACAGTTTCTTTCCAAGGACGTCTCTGTGGATGCTATGGTGGTGGCGGCCACTAAGAAGGAACTTATGGATCCTTCAGTACCTGTCCATCCTCCTAACAAGGATTCTAGGACCATGGACAGGTATGGAAAGCGGATGTTTTCTTCAGCGACCTTTGCTATGCGTTCGCTTAACTACCTTTGTCACTTCACCAGGCTTCAAAGAGATATTCTCAAGGAACTAGGTGAAGTGGTCCAGGATCCTTCTGCTGCTGGGGCTCAAGAAAAGATTGCCTCACAGCTTGTAATCCTGAATTCCTTATCCAACTCCTCCATGCGGCTCATATCCTATGCGGCCGATGGAGCGAGTAGGGCCGCAGGCACAGGAGTGGCTCTTAGACGTCAAGCCTGGATGCGGCTTTGTAATTTTGCGGACCCCTTTAAGGCATCCTTCACCAATACCCCCTTTGATGGTTCGGCTTTGTTCGGACCTCAGGTGAAGGATACCTTGACCAGGTGTGAGCAGGACGGTAAAACTCTTTCTGCCATTGGAGTCCATTTTTCCACCCCTTCCAGACCATATCCCAAGGGTCAGAAGGGAGGGAAGATGTGGTTCCGCAAAGCCCAAGGAGCTACACCGGACACACGTGGTCAGTTTACCCCCAGAGGCAGAGGGGGTAACAATAGACGCCGCCCTAGAGGCAGGGGGGGTCCTCAGAACCAGGGCAACAGGGAGTCTCTTCCTGAGAAGCCCTTTCAGCACCCCTGAGGTGTTGCCCGACTGTCCACCCTTGGAGGCAGTCGGGGGAAGGATTTCGCTGTACCCAGTAGCCTGGCATTCCCTCTCACAAGATATGTGGGTACAGTCGATCATATCCGAGGGTTACAAAATCCCCTTCGAAAGGTATCCCGTACCTCAACAATCCCTTCCAGACATCTCACCCGGTCAAAGGGATTTGGCAGAACAGGAGGTTTCAAAGCTCCTAGGAAAAAGAGCCATCCAGACTGTTCCGGCAGACCAAGTAGGATCCGGCGTCTACTCGAGATTCTTTTTGGTCCCCAAAAGGACGGGAGATTGGAGACCAATATTAGACCTGAGCAATCTAAACAGATTTGTCAAGAAGGCAAGATTCCGGATGGTCACGCTTCAGTCCATTCTGCCTTTTCTGGGCAAGGACAACTGGATGTGCTCTATAGACCTTCAGGACGCGTACTATCACATAAAGATTCACAGGTGCTCCAGAAGGTTTCTCCGCTTTCGGCTAGGGACCAGTCATTACCAATTCAGAGCCCTGCCCTTTGGCCTCACTTCAGCCCCCAGAGTGTTTACCAAATGCATGGCAGTGGTCACAGCTCATTTGAGACGTCAAGGATTCCAGGTGTTTCCTTATTTGGACGACTGGCTCCTCTCCGCCACCACCAGGTGTCAGCTTCTTCAGACCAGAGACTACAGTCTGCAGCTTTGCAGGAGTTTGGGAATTTCAGTAAATTTTGAAAAATCTTCTCTGCGGCCTTGCCAATCTATCATCTTTGTAGGCGCAGAATTAAACACCGTCAAAATGTTAGCCAGACTAACAGATCAAAGAATTCTGGACATCCAAAAATTCGTTCGGATTCTATTGCAGAGCAGCAAGGTCAAAGCCAGATTGATACTAAAGGTTCTAGGTCTTATGGCCACGGCCATTGTTCTTCTACCACTGGCTCACTTCCACATGCGTCTTCTGCAGTGGATGTTATTCACTCAGTGGTCGTACCACAGTCTTCCGATGAGGCACGAAATCTTAGTCACACAATCGTGCAGAACTCATCTGAACTGGTGGATATCTTCCCCTCTTCTTCATCAGGGCCGACCCTTTGTTCTCCCTCCTCCAGTTGCCACAGTTACTACGGATGCCTCTCTGATCGGGTGGGGGGGGCATTATCAGGGCAGGATGGTCCACGGGACGTGGCAACCCATAGAATACCATCTGCACATCAATGTCCTGGAGATGAGAGCGGTGCTTTTAACGTTGCAAGCCCTCAACGACTTTCTTCCCACGGGGACTATTGCAGTACAAACGGACAACATGTCTGTGGTCTGGTACATCAACAAGCAGGGCGGGACCAGGTCCTATCCGTTGTGTCGAGAAGCTCTCAGACTTTGGCAATGGGCAATCTCCTCTCATCAGTTTCTGATAGCAACGCACATCCCCGGCAGGTCCAACCTCTTGGCGGACAGGCTGAGCAGATCCATTCTGATGCCTCACGAGTGGTCTCTCAATCAATCTGTAGTGGATCAGATTTTTCTGAAGTGGGGCACACCTTGTTGCGATCTTTTTGCTACACCTCAAAACAACAAGTGCCCTGATTTTTTCACCCTCTTTCCCCTACCAGGCCAACCCCTGAGAGACTCTCTAACCCAGGATTGGCCCCGGGGACTTTTGTACGCTTTTCCTCCCTTTCCCTTGATCCCACAAGTCATTCAGAAAGCCACCATTTTGAGGGCCAAGTTGATTCTCATTGCCCCTTACTGGCCTCGACAAATTTGGTTTCCGTCTCTGCATCGTCACCTCCTGGTGCAGCCCTGGCATCTGGACCCAGTTCCGGATCTCTTGATCCACCAGTCGGGTCAGCAGCACCGGGCCATTCATTCTCTCAACCTCACTGCTTGGTTGCTCCACTTCCTTCCCTAGCCAGGCTTCCGATGATCTCTGATTCAGTCAGAGACATCTTAGTGTCTTCCTTAAAGTCGTCCACCAGAACTGTTTATGCTAGCAAGTGGCGACGTTTTTCTATTTGGGCAAATTCCAGGAATATTGATCCCTTTACTGCTCCTGTGCATTCTGTTTTAGATTTCCTGGCTGAAGTTTTTCAGTCAGGATCTTCTTCATCTACAGTTAAAGTTCAACTGGCTGCTATTTCCAAGTATCATGTTGGCTTGCATGATAATAACATTATGTCTCATAGATTATGCAAGGCTTTTCTGAGAGGAGTTTTTCTCCTAAAGCCGCCGATAAAGCATCCTCCTCCGCAATGGGATCTAAATTTAATGTTGGCATCCTTGATGTTACCTCCCTTGGAACCGTCTGCTTCATGTTCTTTGAAATTATTGACCTGGAAAACTATATTCTTACTGGCTGTCACTTCAGCAAGAAGGGTTTCCGAGATTCAAGCTCTCTGCATCCATTCCTTACTTGGTGTCTCATAAGGACAGGGTATCCTTAAGAACGAACCCGTCCTTTCTCCCCAAAGTTGTGTCTCAAACCAATATTAATCAATCCATAGATCTACCAGTCTTTTTCCCAAACTATTCTGACAGAGCTGAACAAAAGCTTCATTTTTTGGATGTCCATCGTCAGCTCAGGTTCTATTTGCATAGAACGAAACAATTCAGAAAATCAGACCAATTATTTGTCTCCTATGCAGAAAACAGGATAGGTCTTCCAGTTTCTAAAGTGACCTTATCCAGGTGGTTGTCTTCCACCATTTCCTATGTGTACTCTCTCAGAGGCAAGCAACTACCTTCTAAACCGAAAGCACACTCAACCAGGAGTCTCTCCACTTCTGCAGCCTTTCAGGATAGACTACCCATTGATACCATTTGTGCAGCAGCTACTTGGGCCACTCCTCATACCTTTGTCTCTCATTACAAGTTAGACTTGGCCTCCAGAGACAGGGCCAGTTTTGGTTCCACAGTTCTCAAGAGTCTGTTCCATTGAGCCACCCAGGATACAGGTGCTAGGGACGCAGTCCCATCCAGCAAGAATGAAGGCGAGATTGACAACTTAACATTTAGAAGTTATGTACCTACCATAACGTTCCATGTTAGTTGTCTTCTCGCCTTCTTTCTTGCATCCCTCCCTCCTTCCCCCTGGCCTGGACAGATCTTGAAGAGTTCCTATCAGGTTGTTTCCTCCTGAGCCTTCATTTGAGGACTCTTATTATGAACTTTGGTTTCCTAATTATGTTAGGTTAGTCCTTAGCAGGGTAGGTTAGCTACCAAACGAGATCTGAGGTAGTTCCGCCTTGCATCATGGGATATAGGGTTGCCTCGAGCTGGTAAAAGGAGTTCTCAAGCTAAAGCAAGTGCCGAGTTGGAGCCGAGGATCGGCTCCGAACCCATCCAGCAAGAAAGAAGGCGAGAGAAGACAACTAACATGGAACGTTATGGTAGGTACATAACTTCTAATTCTTTGCTATTGCAACTTCTTTCTTAGCTTCTTTGTTAGCCAACCAGTAGTCCTTCCTAACCTGGTCAGTTTTTTTCTCTCCCCCATTTCTTCCTGCACTCCTTCTTTCTTTTGATGGCTTCCTGGACTACTGCATTCCACCACCAGCTTTCCTTATTTACCTTATTTCCATACCTGGCTCGGCCACATATCTTTTCTGTATTCCTAACACATGCTGTTTTAGGCGCTGCCACTCCTCTTCAACTCCACCTATTTCCTCCTTTTCTTGAGGTGCTAGAGCCCTGCATAATTCCTTGAACTGCTGTTCTTTCTCTCCAGTCAACTTCCAGGTCTTCACCCTGGTCTCTGTTGACCTTAGTGCCTTCTCTGACCAGTGCTTGCAGCTGATTGTGGCAACTAATGGTTTATGTTGTGGGCCAACTGTTTCACAGGGCATGACTTTGCAATCATGGATTGTACTCCAGTATCTTTTCTTTGCTAGGAGGAAGTCTACCTGAGTTGCATGTTGGCTACTCTTGTATGTGATCTTGTGACTGTCTCTCTTTCTGAAACATGTGTTGGCTACTATCAAGCCATTTGCCAGAGAGAAGTCTAGAATGGCTTCTCCTTCTTTATCGCTGTTACCCCACCCATGTGGACCCAGGCAGTCCTTATATCCTGTTATGTCTGTCCTGATATGTGCATTCAAGTCACTCATTATCAACACCAATTTATGTTGTCCTGCTTTATTTAGTAGGTACTGCATCTGCTGTCTGAATGCATTCTTTTCCTCACTATCAAAACCCTGCTGTGGGGCATATGCTGATATTATGAATACTGCCCTATCATTACACTGGAGTCTGATTGCCATGAGTCTGTCATTAATTCTGATGATATCCCTCACTGCCTTCTGAAGCCTCTCTCTCAGCACAATTCCTAGACCATTTCTAGCCTGTCCCCCACCTGATTAGTAGAGTCTGGATCCCAAGCCATGTGTTTATATATCCTATTCAAGAAATCTCAAAGAAAATACCTCGGATTTTTATTGGAAATCAGCATTTCCAGTTCATCTCCTTAACTTCTTGTCTCTTACAATACCCAGGGTCTTTACCATATGGCCATCGTTAGTGTGTCCCTATCTTATAATTGTACCATTCATGTTTGCCCCATGTTCTGTTACAACTCTTCGTATAGGTGTTAACTAAAGTTTACAACGTTCTTCAACTTTGATCAGATTCTTTTTTTTCCCAATAAACATCTTTATTAAATTATCATGTATGACACAGACAATCTTCAAACAATCTTACATTTATATAAATGAAAAACAAACAAGAATGACACCACTTTAGTTGCAAACATTATACATCACGGACACCACTGAAGCAACTGTAGTTGCAAACATTATACATCACTTATAATCTTTCCAGTCATTGCCAGTTAAGTATTATAAGGCTCATTCAACTATTGCATCTTCAACCTCGTTCCTTCTCTGTATATATTGTTCCCACAATTCCCATTTTTTTCTATGTAGTTTGCTCCATCCCTTTTATAAAGATCTCAGTTTCAGTTGTTATCTCTGTTACTATATTCACTACTTCTAGTAAAGTTGGTCTAGACTTTGATATCCATTTTCTAGTAATTTTGGTCAGATTCTTATCCCTGGTAAGGCAGATTTATTCTGTCCAGAAATAAAATATTTCTTGGCACTATCCCTCTCCCTTATTCTTCACCGAAACATATGAGAACAGAGCAGAATGTATGAAATATGGTAAAAGCTGTAAAAGCAAAATATAAAGCTCATTAGAATTAACCAAGTTTATAGGGTTTGTAAACTGCAGAGCATAATGAATTATTACAAATTTACTTTTTTAATTATCATTTGCCTGTGTGCAAAATCTGGTGCAGAAGGTTTTTGAGGGCTGAAATAAGTGCTATACCTTATAATATGTTGAAATGAATGTTTGGCACTACACTGAGTTCTGTTTTACAGAAAACGTTTCTTTCTCATGACAGCACAGATCACATAGTTTAGTTTTTCTCAGGGTTTGTAATTGTCTCATTGAGTTGCTTTCTAGCAAACAGTATTTTAATCACTCACACCTGAAGCATTTAATAACTTAGAAGTTTTACAGACTCTTAGTTATTTAAGGAGATGCAGTGAATGAAGCCATCTTTATGGGAGCTTTTATGCTGTTAAAATGTTTTAGTGAGCATTGCTTCAAGTTGGGTTCATCATTTTTGATTTGCTGAAAAGCAACACAATTGGATAACTAAGAGATAATTTTACAGCCATTTTTGTCAGCAAGAATGTTGCATGAGTTAGAGGGGCGTATGTTTTCTGCTCTTCTGATGGTCTTGATTACCATATTTTACATGACAAAGAAGTACTGCAGATATCTTTGCTATCAAGGACAAGATTCACAATCTAAAACAGAGGATGCTTAGTTCCCTTCTTAAATGAAATTGCACATCAGCATTGGAAAAAATGTTAATTCATTTAACCTTAAAGTGTTTTCCATTTGTATTGAAAACCTTGTTCATAGGTTCATAGGTTGGTACTAGGCTATCGGCCCTAGGGCCTAGCCATAATAATTCCCTGGCTATTTCTTCCCGCAATATTTACTCTCCAGCTCATAACAAATAACACCATGGTAAAGTAATATTTGAACAAACAAGGGTGAACTCATTCTTACAGTGTCTGCAATCATTTAGTGATAATTAGGGAAACAGTCTCTTTCAATGGGGACCTCTTTGCAAGTAATTTACAACTTTCTTTTGTCTTAAGGTCTTGAATCTCATTCAGATATCTCTGTTTTGGCCAAAGCAGTCATGGTTCTCTGTAATGAAGTAAATTAGCATAGAAAAATGTTGCACCCCATCTTAACATTTCTTAGTCTTGCATCATAAAATATTTAAAAGTAATTCTTACTTTTGAGCTCTGTCATAGCCTTAAGGATTCAAAATTAATTCTTATTCATGAACCATTTTCTGATAATAATTTATCTTTCTTAAAAGAATGTGTGAAAATTGTACTTTGCTATACAGAAAAATAGTATCTGTTTGGTGCTATTCTCATGATGTAGAACCTTTCTAGTTTTACTGTTACACAGACAGAAACTCATAACATTGACACATTAAAGTAAAAGGTATATGCCCTTTTCCCCACTGTAGTGCAATCCTGTAGTTAGAATATATAGTTGGGGGGGCACAGCCCCCCACATAGTTTAGGTAAATATTGTTTTCTGCAAAGAGTTAGTCATTGCAGTTATAAATATCCATGTGTATGGTTTAAAATGTATATTTTTATTTTACATTTGTTAACCGGGCTAGTCCAACTGGATACATGTCCATTTTCAGTAGAGGCCCGGGGAGAAAAGCTCCAAGTTGCAAGACAGGTGTATAATACATATTAAAAACATATACAATACAGAAAACATATAATACAAAAAATAATTGCTACATGACATTAAAAATATAGAGTTAGTCATCTAAAGTATAAAAAATTTACAAACAGCACTGAAAGGAAGATGAATAGAAGTATTCACCTTGATAACTAGTATTCAGGAAAGACAATGTTGGAAATTGATAGAGGTAGGTTAGCTTAGAGAGTAGGTCCAAGCCTAGCTGTGAATAAAAATTATGTTTTGATGGTAACAGATAGTATGTAAGCACCAGATGTAATGGGATCCTATCTCGCCTACATTCATAACTGATGGGTTCGGAGCCGATCCATCGGCTCCGACTCGGCCAACTAGTATACTAGAACGAAGTCTCTTATTGGCTGGGCTACCCTCTATCCCAGGATGCACCACACCTGCTTCCCCAGATCTCGTTTGCCGCTTTATCAAGCTAGACGTGGTCTCGACTTGGCTGGAGCTAAGTGTATTTTCTTCTTTTTTCTGGTCTTTTGACCTGGGGTTTCCTCATAAATTCAATCAACAGCTGTTTTAACAGCTATTCTTAAGTTTGTGTACTGTTATTGGCATTTTTGTATCTGTTGGTACTTCGGGCAAGGCCCGTTTAAGTTAGAGGGCCTTTGCCCTTCTTAGTGGAGTGAGTGTGTTGTCTTTTTTTATTCCTTTTTCTTCTCCGGGTAAAAGCCCGTTTAAGTTAGAGGGCTTTTGCCCGTCGTTGTGTTCCCTTTGTTGTTGTTGTTCTTTCTCCTTGTGAGGTAAATCTTGTGTTCAGAGGGCTCGCGCCCTACTCTCGTGCTTAAAGTTTTGGTGAAGTACTGTTTTTTTGTGTGGCAGTTAGATTGTTCCACTATTCCATTAGTTTGTTGGTGAAAATGGCTAAAGAGCAGAAATCTGGTTTTAAAAAGTGCACTAAGTGCAATTATAAAATGTCTATCACGGATAGTCATGCCATTTGCGTTTATTGTTTAGGGCCAAAGCATTTGCAAGAGACATGTAGTGTGTGCCAAGCCTTTTCTGCTAGGGTTCTTCAAGAACATAAAAATAAATTAATCCTGAAGGGCCTTATTAAGCCCTCCTTTGAGGAAGCTTTGGCTTCATCTTCTGCTACTGTTTCTAAAGAAAGGTCGCGGCTCCGACCAGTCCGTCGGAGCCGACTACTAAGAAGCATAAGTCGACCTCTTCTTCCTCGGCTCCACTGACTTCGGAGCCGAGGGTCGAAGGGTCTGCCTCGATGCCTCTATCCTCGGCTCCATTAGTTTCGGAGCCGCAGGTTGGAGCATCGAGAGGCGAATCACCTCCCTCATTTCCATTGGTCTCGGAGCCGATGGAGGTGTGCAGCTCAGACTCTTCCCCCTTGGCTCTGAAAGCTCCTTCGGCGCCGATCCTTATTCATACTGTGTCGGATCCGGCGCCGATAGTGTTGGAGCCCTTTTGGAGCCGGTCCCCTACCTTGTCGGAGCCGAGAGAGAAGTCATCTCGGCCCCTTTCTATTTCCTCTAGATCCTCCAAATTATCTGATTCGGATTTGGATAGAGTTATTCAGAGGCTTTTCCAGTCTCCGGTTTTTGCAAAAATGGTCTCTGCTCCAGCCCATTCGGCCCCGGAGCCAATCCCCCCCTCGAAGCTTTCGATTCCTCCTCCAACTTCCTCGGAGCCGTTGGAGTCGGTGATGGTGGAGCAAGGCGGAGCCGTACAGTCGGAACCGAGACCCCTTCAGAGTTTATCGGTTCCGACCATTGTTCCTACCCTGTCCTCGGGTTCAGGGTTCGGTACCGGGACTTCCTCAGCCGGGGTCGAGGGGAACATCTTGGAGCTAGGTGCCTCAGTGCCTAGTCTTCCCCTCGGAGCATCGGCTGCGGAGATTCCTAGTGCCGTTGTGGTCTCTCGGCCAGTGACCTCCATGGAGTCTGGAGGTCCTGCCTTTGAGGCCATGAGGAGCGCGCTGGCCATGTCCTTGCCAGCTCAGCAGGTTTCCATCTCACCATCCCTAGACCTAGAGACTGGTGCTTCTGGCGTACTGCAGTCCCATGACAGCGGGGTCCCAGGGCCTGAGGATACCCCCGTGGGGGGTTCCCTTCTTCTGGGGGTCCGTCCGAAACCGCTTCGGATGAGCCTCCACGGAAGAAATTGTGCAAGAGGAAGCACGTGGACTCCCAAGATGAGTCTATCACATCTGACACTGACCTCGATGATGCGGAGGGGTCCCCAAAATCATCTTCGGATGATGTCTCTTTCTCGGATATCCTTGAGATTCTGAGACAGAGAGGAGACTGGCAGGCCAAAACCCCTTCCACTGAGGAGTCAGTCTTCCTCAAGGCCTTCGGGGCCCAGCCCTCCGCCTCCTGGGTGTCTCCGCCCTTCGATTAGTTACTTGATTTAATTTCTCGAAGGGCTTGGGAGCACCCTGACTCTGTGGAACCGGTGCCTGCAAGACCCAACAAATTCCTTTCAGCCCCCCCTCAAAAGGAATTTTTAACGAAAGGAGTTCCTGTAGATGCGATGGTGGTGGCATCTGCCACACAGCAGGACGTGGCAGAGGCTTCAACGTCTATCCACCCTCCTAATAAGGATTCCAGGAGCATGGATAGGTACGGGAAGCGTACCCTTTCTTCAGCGGCCTTTACCTTACGGTCGCTGAATTACCTGTGTCATTTTACTAGGCTCCAAAGGGACCTCCTTAAAGAGCTAGGTGAGTCCCTCACAGGTAATCTACCTGAGGCGTTAGCCCACACTGTTGGCACCCAGATGACTACCTTATCATCCATTGTGAACTCATCCATGAGGCTCATCTCGTATGCGGCCGAGGGGGTGAGTAGAGTAGCGGGAACAGGCGTGGCCCTTAGGAGACATGCCTGGTTACGCTTGTGTTCCTTTGCGGAGGCCTTCAAGTCTTCCTTCGTAGAAGCCCCTTTTGATGGGTCCTCTTTGTTTGGACCCAAGGTGAAGGACACACTGACTTGGTGCGAGCAGGAGGGCAAGACCTTGACTGCCGTTGGGGCCCGTTTTTCCACTCCCTCTAGGCCTTACCCCAAGGCCCAGCGAGGAGGGAAAATGTGGTTCAGGAAAACTCAGAGGTCTTTCCCTACTCCACCCAGTGATCCCCCCTCTAGAGGCAGGGGGGGGAATTCGGGAAGACGCCATCCCAGAGGCGGCAGAGGCCCCCGTAACTCTGGAGACCGCGATTCCTTTCGTGGTTCCTCCTACGCTCACTATCCCTGAGTTGGTGCCCGACTGTGCAGCTCCGGAGCCAGTCGGGGGTCATTTTGCGGAACACCCACAGGCTTGGGAAGCTATTACCAGCGACCAGTGGGTGCTCCGGATTATTACAGGAGGCTATCTCATTCCCTTCATCAAGCTCCCCCTTCCCTTCAGGGAAATCCCGGACGTGCCACCCAGTCAGTGGGATCAAGCAGCAATAGAGGTTTCAAAGCTGCTAGAAAAAGGAGTCATCCAGCCTGTCCCCGCCGATCAGATCAGATCAGGAACTTACTCAAGACTATTTTTGGTGCCAAAAAAGACAGGGGACTTCAGGCCCATTTTGGACCTCAGTTCATTGAATCGCTTTGTGAAAAAGTCCAAATTCCGAATGGTCACTCTTCAGTCCATTCTCCCACTATTGGAGAAGGATGTCTGGATGTGCTCCATAGATCTCAAGGACGCTTACTGTCACATTCTGATAAGTCAAGAGTCCAGGAGTCATTTACGCTTCCACCTGGGAGACAGTCATTTCCAGTTTCGAGCACTGCCCTTTGGTCTCACCACAGCCCCCAGGGTGTTCACCAAGTGTCTGGCAGTGGTGACTGCTCACCTGAGAAGTCTAGGATTCCAAGTGTTTCCATATCTAGACGACTGGCTCCTTACTGCCACCTTCAAGCATCTACTAATTCAGTCGCTCATGGCCACAGTCAGCTTGGGCCTTTCAACTGGGAAAAATCTGTGCTACAGCCATCTCAGCGTATTACCTTTATAGGCGCAGAGTTAGACACAAGAAGAATGCGTGCCTTCTTACCGGCAGAAAGGATTCAGGTTTTGCAGAATCAAGTTCGAACCTGCCTCCCCCTATCAAGAGCTCCGGCCAATCTGATTCTGCAGGTATTGGGGTCGATGGCATCAACTATTCTCCTAGTCCCCTTAGCCAGACTGCACATGCGAGTGCTGCAATGGCTACTTTCGGTTCAATGGTCCTAACTTCCCTTGAACCACTTGGTTATGATTACGGAAAGTTACAGTCGAGATCTGCGTTGGTGGCTCCTCCGATCCAATCTCGACCAGGGGCGACCTTTTATCCTTCATTCCCCCGTTGCCACTGTGACCACGGACGCCTCCCAGGTAGGGTGGGGGGGTCATTATCTGGACATTTCTGTCCAAGGCACATGGCAACCCCAGGAAGCGCATTTACACATCAATATCCTGGAAATGAGAGCGGTGCTACTAGTACTACAAGCTCTCCATCATGCTCTCCCGCAAGGTCTGATTGCTATCCTATCCGACAACATGTCGGTAGTTTGGTATATAAACAAGCAAGGCGGGACCAGGTCGTACCCACTGTGCAGAGAAGCCATGAGACTTTGGCACTGGGTGGTAGCTACCAACCGCTTCCTAATGGCAACGCACATCCCGGGGAAATCCAATGTGATTGCGGACAGACTAAGCAGGACTATCCTGTTACCCCACGAGTGGTCCCTCAACCAAAGAGTGGCTGCGAAAATCTTCGCCAAATGGGGTCTCCCTTGCTGCAATTTGTTTGCCAGCCCCCACAATGCGAAGTGCAGAGAGTTCTTCACTCTGACTCTCTCTCAGGGACAGATTCCCAGGGATGCTCTAACCCACATTTGGCCCCCCCGGTCTCCTTTATGCCTTCCCTCCAGTTCCCCTCCTGCCGAGGGTGATACAGAAGGCAATTTACCTGGAGAGCGACATGATTTTGATTGCCCCGCACTGGCCTCGTCAGGTTTGGTTCCCCTTCCTTCGGAGGTATGCGGTGGAAGGTCCATGGTTTCTGGACCTGGTGCCAGACCTGTTGACTCATCAGTCAGGACAGTCTCACCCATCTCTCAGGTCCTTGAGGTTGGCTGCTTGGTTACTCCACTTCCATCCTTAGTCAGGGACAGTTCCCTCTCTCCGGAGGTTATCCACATTTTGTCCTCTTCTCACAAACCTTCCACTATCAAACTGTATTCCAGCAAATGGAAGAGGTTTGCCCTTTGGGCACAGCGAGGTATAGACCCTCTTACTGCCCCGGTACCAGAGGTCTTAAATTTCCTGGCCTCTCTTTTTCAGTTGGGCTCTTCAGTTTCCACGATTAAGGTTCAGCTAGCGGCCATCTCTAATTTTCATGTTTCTTTTGAACCTTCATTAATGGCAAACAAGCTTTGCAAGTCTTTCCTTAAAGGAGCATGGCTCCTTAGGCCCCCAATATCTCATCCTGTGCCCCCTTGGGACCTAAATATGGTCCTGGCTGCCTTAACTGCCCGCCCCTTTGAACCAGCAGCTACCTGTGATATGAAATTCCTGTCTTGGAAGACCGCTTTTTTAGTGGCCATAACTTCGGCCAAGCGGGTTTCAGAGCTCCAGGCTCTTTGTTCTAATTCTCCTTATTTGATTTTTCACAAAGATAGAGTGTCCCTTAAATTAAATCCCTCTTTTTTACCAAAGGTAGCATCTTCTTTCTGCATTCAACAGTCCCTAGAGCTCCCTGTATTTTTCCCAAATTCTCCAATAACGCAGAATATATCTTTCATCAGTTGGATGTCCATAGACAACTGCGTTTTTATTTGAACAGGACTACTCAGACGCGGAAGTCAAATCAACTGTTTGTGTCCTTTGCAAAAAACAGGTTGGGTCAACCAGTGGCTAAAACCTCCATAGCCAAATGGATTAAAGATTGCATCTGTTTCATTTATTCGCAGGCTGACAAAGAGCTTCCCTTTCCAGTCAGGGCTCATTCTACCAGGGCAATGGCTACTTCTGTAGCATTCCACTCCAAATTATCAATAGATGATATTTGTGCTGCGGCTACCTGGACTTCTCCGCACACTTTCATTTCTCATTACAAAATAGATGTGGCTTCTCGAGGCAGGGCTTCCTTTGGTTCCACAGTTCTCAGGAGTGTTTTCCAATGAGCCACCCAGGATTTAGGTGCTAGGGACGCTGTCCCATCAGTTATGAATGTAGGCGAGATAGGATCCCATTACATCTTTTAGTTATGTACTTACCATAACTTCGGATGTATGGGATCCATCTCGCCTACATTCATTCGTACCCACCCTCCTTTCCCCCTTCCATTCGGATTTAGAGGAAATGTTGGTCCATTTGGAGATCTTCTCTTGAAGAACTTTAGTTGGTTGGAGTAACTGGTATTTTTCTGTGTTTGCATGTAAGTATGAAAGCGAACAAACAAGATCTGGGGAAGCAGGTGTGGTGCATCCTGGGATAGAGGGTAGCCCAGCCAATAAGAGACTTCATTCTAGTATACTAGTTGGCCGAGTCGGAGCCGATCAGTTATGAATGTAGGCGAGATGGATCCCATACATCCGAAGTTATGGTAAGTACATAACTAAAAGTTAGCCAGGATTGGTACAAGAGCATAACCAGTGCTTAGAGAGGAAATCTTTTAGATTAGTTTTGAATAGTGGGAGAGAGGTTAGGGTTATAAGGTTTTGTGGTAAGTGATTCCATATTTTACCAACTGAATTAGAGAATATGGAGTCCCCTGCTAAATTATTTGAAGAGGAAGTGTGCATCAGCATTTTGTTAGAGGAGCGTAGATTCCTCAAGTTGTTATATGGTGTTATGAGGGTAGAGAGAATTGGGGTATTGTTGGGTTGGTGAAGGACTTTATGGGCAATTATAAGTTGGTTATATTGTAATAGGTGAGGTAATTCAAGCCAGCCTAGATGTTTTAGATTCTGACAGTGATGAGTCCTGTATGGCGAGTTAGTAGCGAATCTGGCAATATTATTGTATGATCTAGTTAGTTTGTTGAGATTATTTTTGGACAGATTGGTATATATGGGTAAGCATATAATAGGATAGAGATTAAGTGGGTTCTAGCTATTGTGGTTCTGGCTAGTGGTGTCAGGAAATGTTTGATTCTATAGAGGGATCCAAGTTTTTGTTAGTAGATTTTATTGTATTGTTTATGTGAGTGTCGAACTTTAGTTGATTATCAATTGTAATACCTAGGAGTTTGGTGGTGGGGTCTGGAGAAATAATGGTACCATTGTTGGATGTAAGTGTGAAATGAAGAGGGGGAGAGATGTGAGAGGGTGTAAAGAGCAATAATTTGTTTTTTTTAGGGTTGAGGAGAAGACAGTGGTTGGAGAACCATTGTTCTATAGTGGTGAAGGATTTTTGTGTAAGAGAATGAAGTTCAGTTTGGGATGGAGCTGAACAAATGATTGTAGAATCATCAGCATATTGAATGCAGGTAGAGAGTGGGATAGAGAGATGAAGGTTATTTATAAAAATGGAAAATAGTAGTGGACCTAAGACAGATCCCTGTGGGACAACTAGGGAGGTGGGTAGGAGGTCTGAAAGATGGTTTTGCCAGAGAACAGCTTGTTTTTGGTTATCCAGGTATGATGTAAACCAATTCATAGCAGAATTATCAAGAGATAGTGACTTTAGTATGTGGAGGAGAAGTTGATGGTTGACCATGTCGAAGGCTTTAGATAGGTCTACAAAGAATGCTGAGGAAAGAATATTATTATTGTGATTTTTGTTGATGCAGTTGGTAAAGGATAGCAAGGCTGAGGTGGTACTGTGGAAAGGACGAAAACCATGTTGACAGTTAGCTAACAGATTATAGTGGAGTAAGTGGGTTATTAATTGTGTGTGGATACATTTCTCCATTATTTTAGCAAGTGGAGACAGTAGGGCTATGGGACGATAGTTAGAGTAGTCAGTGGAGTCACCACCTTTGTGAAGAGGAATAATGTGTGAGATTTTCCAAATTGATGGGATAGTGCCTTCTATTATTGTTCTATTGATCAATATGGAGATTGGGTAGGCAATGGCTAAGGCTCCTAGTCGGAGATATTCTGCTGGTAATTTATCAGCTGAAGGGGTAGTAGGTTTTAGTTTTTGCAGTAAGGAAGAGATATAGGAGGTGGGTATAGGTTCAAGGTGGAAAGGGGGAGGAATGGAGCTTGTGCTGGGCAAGTTAGAGGTATCAGGGTTTTGTTGGTTTGCTAGATTTAGTACAGCAGAAGTAAAAAAAAGTCTTAAAAGCATTTGCTATTTGTGTTGGACAGTCAGGGTTGGAGCCTAGTGGATTGGGTGTGGCTACTTTACCTGGGGATAGAAGTTTGTTTATAGTAGACCAGAACTTTTGTGGTTGCTGAAGAGAAGATTTTTGAAGTTGGATATAAAAGTTCTTTTTGTCTTGTAGGACAGCTTTTTTTTGTTATGTTTCTTTGTTGCCTAAAGGTTTGGTGATCAATTTTGTCTTTTGTGGTACGCCATTTAGTCCAAGATTTGTTCCTGCTAAGGATTAGCTTCTTAGTCTGATTTGTGAGCCATGGTGCTGGTTTAGTTTTCATTCGTATGGAACGCAATGGGGCATGATGGTCTAGGATTGCTAGGAATCGCACTACAGTGGGGAAAAGGGCATATACCTTTTACTTTAATGTGTCAGTGTTATGAGTTTCAGTCAAATGAGTTTTCAGTCTTTTGAACTTTCAGTGTTTTGGTCTCAGTCAAATTAATTTCAGCCAAATGAAATTTAGGTCATATGAAATAGACCCAGCCAGCCATATATCATGTATGCAGCAGTTTATACTTTTAGAATGAATTTCTTCATTTTGTCTAATGAAATATGCTAGAATGTAAT
Source organism: Protopterus annectens (assembly GCF_019279795.1). Classification (NCBI taxonomy): domain Eukaryota; kingdom Metazoa; phylum Chordata; order Ceratodontiformes; family Protopteridae; genus Protopterus; species Protopterus annectens. The sequence continues at coordinate 753,065,851 of NC_056726.1, read as the reverse complement.
TCTTTTATTTTTTATTATTATTTTATTAAATGTCTGTTTTCAGAATACCTCCATGGCTATTGTTTTTCAGTAAATTGTTGCAAAGTATTAACAATTCTGGCTGCCCAGTTGTCACTCTTAATAAACATTTACAAATGAATATGACCAGAATATAATTATACAATACTGCAAATTTAGGCACCTAACAAATAAAAATAAGCAGAATGAGTTTGTACCAGGCAGCTGTGATTGAAGTCAGATAACACTGCACAGAAGTAATACAGAAATTCATTTCTTTGCACATTCTGTGTGTAGGTTAGCCCAGAGATAACCCAGCATCATGCAGAAATACTCGTCTGTTGTGCAATGGTGCAATGGTAGCACTAGCCTGTCACCATATGTCTCAACAGGAATGCATTGGTAACTTATTCTCAGTAGAAACAATACACTTTCCAAAATTAGATAAGGTTAGTGCAATTAAGTGTTTGTTTATTAAATTGATGAGTACTTTCTGTGCGAGAGCTGGGAAAGACTAACTTCATACTCTGGCACCAGACGTGTTCTTCATGTTGTACAGATAATCCAGGTAAACATGTGCTAGTAAAGGACATAGCCTGAATTAAGTTTTTTACACTTTTAAGGTGTACACATAGTACAGATAATACATATGCATACATATATTATACACTCTGCATGTTCTGTGTATAGCAGATGTAGGGTATTGTGTTTTTGTATATTATCTCAATAGTGAGTGAAATGCCAGCAACTTGTCAACTATAAGTAAAACAGTTGTTTCAGTAATGATTTTATTACATTTTGGCAAATGGAATTTGTTTGTGTCATTATTGGAATCAGTTTGGTTCAAACTTCGATAAAGCTGATTCTGTAACTTCAGAGGTTTCAGTAGGCGGTACTCAAGTGTAATGGCTATGATATCCAGTTACAGGTATTCAATTATTTAAAGATCTACTGATCTGATGAATACCTCATAAACTGTACCTTCCCAACTTTTTAAACTTCAGTGAGTGATTCCGGGATATGAAAATGACTAGACTTATAAGGATGTGAGGAGTGTTGGAACTAGAGATCACATTTTCAGGTTTTCAGGCAATACCAGGCTATTTTCAGATTTTCAGGCAATACCAGGCTACAACTTTTACCACACTTTTCTGCCACTAAACCAAGACCGAAACACTAAAGGTGGAGGAGTGTCCATATTCACCAAGGATATTCACACCTCCAGGCTAGTTGCCCAACACAATGCATCTGAAATTCTCCAGGTGCAACTAACACTAGGTAAGACTGCAATCCAAATTGTAGCTTGCTACAGATCCCCCACCATGCCCCAAGATTCTAACTACACCTTTCTAAATATACTGGAAAATATTAAGATACAACCAAACACCCTAATACTGGGTGATTTCAACTACCCTGCCATTAACTGGGAAAACTACTCGGGTACCAACACCTTTTCCCAACGGTTGTTGGAAACTGTTGCAGAAAAGAGAAAAATCCCAGGATGCAAAAAACTCCCTTACCAGCCTCAGTAAGATGCTGTGATCCCTCATAAAATCCTCCAAAGCTAGTTACAAAAATAAAATTCACAAAGATTCCAAAGACAACCACAAGGCATTCTGTAGTTATGTCAGGAATGTAAATGGCAATGCTCAGATCTGCTCTGAGCTACAACAGAATGGCATTAAATGTACTGATCCCAAGGATGTTGTCAATATCCTGACAGATCAATTTAGTGCCAACTTCACCCCCCTCTCACCCCCCTAAAGGTCCCATCTCAATACCAAAAGATTGCCAAATTCCAGTAATCACATCCACACAGGTAGAAACCACACTCTCCAAAGCTAAGAATACAGCATCCATGGGACCAGATGACATCCCAGGCTGTGTACTACATGAACTACAAAATGAACTGGCACCTCACCTAAGTGTCATGTTTAATCATAGTCTCACCTCAGGTTTCATGCCCACCGAGTGGAGCACAGCTACAGTTATCCCACTCCACAAGGGGAGATCCACCTTGGATCCCGGGAACTACCGTCCCATCAGTCTGATGAGCAAGATCTGCAAGGGCATGGAATGCATTATCATGGAACTTATAAACAAATACATTGGCAACCTTCAAACACTGGACCCCACCCAGTTTGGGTTCGTGAAGGGCCAATCTTGTCTCCTGAACCTGATTGACTTCTTCTAATCAGTCTCCAGAGCTGTGGACGAGGGTAAGGCAGTCCACTCAGCCTATCTGGACCTCGCCAAGGCCTTTGACACCATCCGCCACTCTGGAATCATTGGTAAACTTACTAAGCTGGGCATTAATCCCTATGTCACTCGATGGGTTGATAACTGGCTTACTGACAGAACCCAGACTATAAAAGTAGCTGTCTCCAAATCCAGCTCCAGACAACTGAAAGTGGAGTACCTCAGGATTCAGTCCTGGGACCGCTCTTGTTTGGCATCTACTTCTCTGAAGTACAGGCCAACACTAAGGGACTCTGGCTAACAAAGTTTGCAGATAACTGCAAACTGGGAACCATTATTGAATCTCCAAATGATGTTGGTATTCTACAAAGGGGCCTTACAGAAACAGTTGCTTGGTGCCAGAGTCATGGGCTCAAGCTTAATGCCAAGAAATGTATAGTTATCCCCTTTGGGAAAAACCATGTACCCATGAATTACCACATAGGTGGCAGTACACTAAACACTGAAAGTGTGTTGAGAGACTTAGGGACACAGGTGGACAGTGGTCTCACCTTTGATAACCACATCGCCACAACAGTCAGGAAATCCTTCTATGTAGCACACCTCATCACTAAGAGCTTTTCATCCAGAAAAAGAGGTCATTGTCCCACTGTACTCATCCCTCATTAGACCCATTATAGAGTATAGTGCCCCGTTTGGTATGTACCTCAGAAGACATCTGCAACAGATGGAAAGGCCGCAGAAATACCTCACTAAAAGAATCACAGGCCTAAAGCAAATGCCCTATGCTGACCATCTAAAAAAACTCCAGCTATACTCTGTGCCATATCGTCTACTCAGAGGCGATCTCTGCTTAACATACAAGGCCATGTCAAACCCTGAGCTGTTGGACATGCTCCACTTAAAAAAAATCCCAATCCCTCAGAGCCACACGCTCCAGGGATCTAAACCTTGTCATCACAATGAACAAAACATGATGGAGAGATAGGTTCCTGACCCAGAGACTCCCCATACTCTGGAATAGACTGCCCATACATGTCAAGCAGAGCGCCTCCTTGGCCCTCTTCAGAACGAACCTTGACAATTGGATGGGAGATAGTAAATTCACCCCAGGGATAATATCAGTCGCCCTGCTAGACATGGGTCCAGGGAAGTAAATATCGTGGGAAGAAATATCCAGGGAATTGTTATAGCTAGGCTTGTATGGGCCCTAGGACCGATAGCCTAGTACCAACCTGTGAACCTATGAGTGCTGGCAGAAAGTCACATTTATTTCAGCTAAACCTGTAAAAATGTATTAGTGAAGTACAGAAGTTACTGTGACCATCTTAAAATAAAATATATACTTTTCTGTAAGCAGAATGGTTCACCTTCTGATATCAGAATATTACTTCTTAGAGAAAGCAGATCTAGACAACACATTTTTCACTTTGTTGAGTCAGAAAACGAACTGAACCTGTGCTACATTTAACCTTGTATGTTGAATGATGGTTCTAGATTTCTTGCCATTTGTTGCCTCTATTTATGTTCTGCCTTTAGAGTTTACAAGCCAACATAAGGTATGAATGAGCTAAAATAAAAGAAGGCTAATTAAACTTTTATAGACAACAGCACTGAACATGAATAGTAAACACTGTGTAATAATTGCTCTTTGGTAGGCATGAACATCTGACAATCACTGTAAGCACGAAATATTTAGTACAGAGATTTTTTATGCATAACAATAGGGAGACATCTTGAAAAAACTTATTTGAAAAATCCAACTCAAAACATGATAGCTTGCTAGGCACCAGTCATCTCTTATAAGTTTGGTTGTTTAATTAATTAAGGGTTGCTTGGTAGAAAATTCATCTTGAAGATATTCTTTGATCTTTGAAACCTCTTTGTAGTGTAGTAACCCTTTTTTTTTGCTGCTTCTCTTTTTCAGGTTCATGTGTTTGACTTGAATATTAATAAGTATGAAGCTATCTGTGAACAAGCTGTAGTTGCAAAGAAGAAAACCAAATTGACACACATTGAGTTTAACCCTATCCATCCCATAATAATTGTGGGAGATGACAGAGGCTATGTCACAAGCTTAAAACTTTCCCCCAATCTGAGAAAGAAGCCAAAGGTAAGGCTATTTTTATTATTTTCTTTGAAAAGTTAGGAACCAAGTCTTGCAAATATAAAGATCGGTGACTCTTTTTAAATTGCTCAGTTTATCAACATTCATGCCTGTTTGTCTGAAAATGTAATAACCATTTAGTTTATCAGAAATATCAGATATTTAAAACAGCAAAATATGTTAATTTTAGCAGCCAACACACATATACACATACGTGTGTGTGAACATGAATCATGCCTATGATGATGTTCTTTGTGTAAAAATTACATTGTTTTTTTTTTTTTTTTTTTTGTACTGCAGGAAAGAGTATTAGGGGAATTCATTTAATTTTAAAGATTAAGCTTAGAGTACCACTAGCAAATGTTTCAGAATATTTTCACTCCGTAAAGCAGAGCACAGTAAAGTATGATTGTAAGCTATTACCTCTGGTGTGGTTTCCAACTGCCATTAAATTGTAGCGCAGTTTGTACTATTAAAATGATAATAGCAAACCTGATATTTAAATGGATTTATTTCATGTAATGTTAGAAATAAATCTTATGTCTTGATTGAGATGTATTCTAATATAATTAAATCATCTGGAAATAATATTTCTATGTCACTTTGAGGAGGGTACTTGTAGTAGAACTACTGTGAAGACCATTGCTAGCATGTACGTTAGATTTGTGGCAGCATTTCCAGCAGTGATCTACCCCATGGTATCTTGTTATGCTTGCTTATGTAGGTAATCCTTTGGGCCTTCTTCAGTCACTGTGGCAGCAGAAATTAGATGGTTAGCTTTTGCCCTTTAGTATTTTCAGTTTGATATCTGCCAGTTTCTCACTACATGTAATTTAATAAGTTCAGACAGAGCTGTATTTAAGAGTTAAAAAATGTTAACATGCAAATAAATACATAAATTAACAAGAAAATGGGAAAAGTAAGAGTAGAGAATTGAATTAGTAACAAAAACATGAACACAATAGTAAGCAGCACATAAAAAACAAAACGGAAAAGGGACCAAACCAACACTGCAACCAACCGTTTAATAGAATAAATGAAATAAAATAAAAACGTAGCAATTTCGTCTTGTTGTGTCTTTTGGCTTTTTCCCGGTTAGGGGTCGCCACAGCGGAACTCCGGTCCGCTAATGATTGGCAGTAGATTTTTACGTGCCGAGTTGCCATCTCTGTCGCACAACCTTCAACGAAGGTACACCCATTCACGCATGTCTCCACACAGAAGACGCTCTAGCTGAGAATCGAACAGGACAACGTCTTACTGTGAGGCGATAACGCTACCACAACACCACCACCACCGCAGTACATTCAAATATACATAGACGTCATCAGAGTGATTGTGTCTGCCACTGATGGTGCTGTTAAATACAAAAGGACAACCAATTACAGACAAGGCAGTGCTCATTGCAGGGTGATGTCACGAACACTGGTTAGATGGGAATTGTAGTATGTTGTATACATGAATAATATATGGGTAAAATTCATTACAAAAATCCATTTAAAAGTTAAAATTATAAATATATAACAATAAATATTGTAATAAATGCATGAATAAGTACTAAAATCACAATGAAATAGAATTATATGATGTCGAACAGCTGAAGTACAATTTTCTAAAAGCATTCCACTAATAGTGTTTATCATCATCATCATCTTCTTTCGGCTGTTCCGGTTAGGGTTCGCCACAGTGGATCATCTGTTTCCATTTCTTCCTGTCCTCTGCATCATGCACTTTCACACCAACTGCCTGCATGTCCTCTCTCACCACATCCATAAACCTTATCTTAGGCTTTCCTCTTTTCCTCTTACCTGGCAGCTCCATCCTTAGCATCCTTTTCCCAATATACCCAGTATCCCTCCTCAGCACATGTCCAAACCAACACCTCTCTTGCTTTGTCTCCAAACTGTCCAACCTGAGCTGACCCTCTAATATACTGATTCCTAATCCTGTCCATCCTAGTCACACCCAGTGCAAATCTTAACATCTTTAACTCTGCCACATCCAGCTCTGACTCCTGCCTTTTCATCAATGCCACCGTCTCCAGCCCATATAACATAGCTGGTCTCACTACCCTCTTGTAGACCTTCCCTTTCACTCTTACTGGTACCCGTCTGTCACAAATCACTCCTGACACTCTTCTCCACCCTTTCCACCCTGCCTGTACTCTCTTCTTCACCTCTCTTCCACACTCACCATTACTATGAACTGTTGATCCCAAGTACTTAAACTCATCCACCTGTACCAACTCTACTCCCTGCATCCTCACCATTCCTCTACCCTCCTTCACATTTACACACATATATTCTCCTCTCTAAAGCATATCTCCACCTCTCCAGGGTCTCCCCAACCTGGTCCCTACTCTCACTACATATCACAATGTCATCTGCAAACATCATAGTCCACGGGGCCTCCTGTCTGATCTCATTTGTCAACCTGTCCATCACCATTACAAATAAGAAAGGTCTCAGAGCTGATCCTTGATGTAATCCCACCTCCACCTTAAACGTATCTGTCACTCCCACCACAGTCCTCACCAATGTCACACTACCCTTGTACATATCCTGTACCACTCTTATATACTTCTCTGCCTCTCCCGACTTCCTCATACAATACCACAACTCCTCTCTAGGCACCCTGTCATATGCTTTCTCTAAGTCCACAAAGGCACAATGCAACTCCTTCTGACCTTCTCTGTATTTCTCCAGCAACACTCTCAGAGCAAATATTGCATCTGTAATGCTCTTTCCTGGCATGAAACCATACTGCTGATCACTAATCATCACCTCCCTAAATACTTAAAAATAAATAAATAAATTAGTCAAATAAATTAGTCAAGTAAAATAGATTGGTGCTGCCATAATTATGCCACTGCAGCTCTTTTCTTTAATACACAAGCAATGGTAATGCCATCACTGATGCACGGTGCTGATGAAGCATTAAGCCTTAGCTGCCAGTATAGTTCTTTACACTCAGTTAGATTGTCAACATTTCCACTAACACTGGCAGCTGTTACCCTATCCATGATAAAAATGTAAACTTTTTAAAACTGGGGCAGTCAATAGTATGTCTGTATAATTCATTTGTTGTTTTCCTATGTTTAATGTCATAGACATGCTCCTGAATTCTTTCTTTCAGCTTTCTAATTGTTTCCCCAATATAGAAAGCGGTGCAAGAACTGCATGTGGCAAGATAAACTATAAGGGAGGTGTTGCAGTCACACCTCCCAGGACAAGGGATAGTTCTTGCAAAATTTTCACTAAATGATGGAAGTCTCTCATTAATAAACCTGCAAAATATGCAGGGTCCACATTTGTGCATTTATCCATGTGCTCTCTTTAAAATGTCTCTACTACCTGGCATTTCCAAAAGAGATGTTATATTCCTACCCTTGGAAAAAATAATCACTGGAGTAGCACCTAAGATTTAACTGTCTTGGAGACCAAGGTGCTTAAAGACATGTAAAAATGACACAAAAATCCTTAGCCTTCAGAAATCTACCAAGTCCATACCAACTTCTTTTTTCAACACAGGTATCAGGCTACCCCTGTAAGCACTGTGAGAAAAGAATGAGTTAAATAATGTCATTTAACCATAGTCATCTCCTTACTAGCCCAAGGACTTAATGTCCAGGCCACAGTATGAAGCTGTGTTTCAGTGCTGGTAGTCTGTATGAAGCTGGTCCATCTAGGATTGAATTGAATCTCATTACTTCCCATCACCACATCACTGGTGTGTTTTTCACTATAAGGCAGCATTCTCCTTTATTGTATATAATTCTGAATATACTACAGCCTGGATTAGTTGCAGAAGAGTCATTCTCTGACATTCACGGTTTGTTCCATTGAGAAAGAAGAATCAACAAAGGATGGTTGATTTTGACAATCTGGTAGCAGTTTGACTTTAGCTGATAGAGTGCGTGTACGTGCGCCATCATCAATGTTACGTGTTCCTCTTTTTACCCATTATACAGCTCAAGACTTCACTTTTGGTTGGGCATTTATATTTGTGTGACATGAGAGCTAAAAAGGACCGATGCTGGCATACCTACAAATTCTCAAGTAATGACCAAGGTTGGTTCTATATGTGTACTAATTATAAAGTCAGAAAAAATCTTTCTATCAGGGAGGTGGAAGAAGATTTCAATACGGAAAAGCCTTAGTAACCATATCGGACTTTCAATTATGAATATGATCTGGATGTTCTCGCATTCAGCCTCATCATTAAAGATCTTAACTTGTGCAGTTCTCCAAAAACAATAACATAATCTGGCCTTCTTAATGCCATTGTTTTGATAAAACAGGGAGCTTTCTGCTTTCATATATTGCAGAGTTACACAGGTGGGACATCCTTTCTTTGTGGACTGTTATCAAGATGTGATAAAGCACTGATGGGCTTAGTCAGACACCATTGTTCTGCCTCAGAAAAAAAAAATAATGGATTTTAAACAGCCTCTGTAGACATCCCATGTAGAGCACCATGCCTTGGCTGTTGTTGAAGCACATTGCTTGGCTGACTCAGACACTCATTCTAACCAAAGAAGACCGTAGCATTTACCATCACATAGCCTGTCAGTGGCTGCTATGCCAGTGACAAGCTACAAGAAGTTTATACATAGTCATTTTTTGCAATAGCAATGACAGAGATTAAGACATATTCCATAGATATTTTGCATTACACACTTTGTTGGTGTGGCAAGCCTGCAGTCCTTTTTGCTGTTTTGTACCCAATGACCACTAGATAACTTCTCATGATCAGGATACAGCAATGCACTGGGTATGCAACTGTCCAGAGTTATGCAGGATGTCCAGATATTTTTGCTGCAGATTTTTGGTCTCTTCCTAATAAAATTTGTGGATTTCAGGCAAAACATTGAAAATGAAAGTCACTAAATAATGACAGTCATTTGAGTTTGACATCATATCTATTGGAAAAGCAGTGCTATTACAAAACATTTTATAATAGCAAATTCCTAAGTTTATAAGAGCAATATTTAAAATGTGTGTCTATTTTTGAGGCTTTTGCCCCCCCCCCCATTATTTTTGGCTTTGTATAGCTTTCTTGTGCTAAGAGGTTAATAGGTATGCATGTAGACCTCACAGGAATTTGTCTTTATCTCTCTCATTTCCCCTGCATATGTATGTCCATAGTTTCTAGAGGGGTGAATGTGTACTGGACTTTTGTGAGAGGATGGTATTCATTTTTGTGAATAATGTAATCACTTCCCCCAAAAGGCAAATACCTTTATCCAATCTCCATCTTTATCCGGTGATCAGGAATAGAGTTTGTACCCATGGCGTGTACTTCCAAGCTTCTTCCCAGAGAGAGAGACATACAGGCACTGCCTCTGCACTCTTCTGCTTCTCACTGCCTGGCCCTGCAGTGCCTGGACTGCTGTTCTGACTCAGAACATTTAGGTCATAGTCACAGTTTTATTTGTGTATGCCATGGAGCTCACATCTTAAGTATAATATTATGAATATTCCTTTCTTATAGGTTCATAGGTTTATAGGATGATACTAGGCTGTTGGCCTGGAGGCCCTTATAGGCCTAGCTAAGAATTTTGCCCATGTTCCCTCAAAGTCAGCACCTGTTTCCCCGTCCAGCAGGGACAGAGGTAGGATCCCCGGGGTGTATTTTCTGTTTCCCATCCAGTTGTCCAGAGGGCTAGAGAGTTACTCTGCTTGACATGGAGAGGGAGTCTATTCCACAAATCTATCATGCCAACAAGTTCTATTAATGTCACAGACCAGGTTAAGGCCTTGCATGCGGGTTGCACGAGTGGAGTTTGTCTTATGGATATGCAGCAACTTCATCAAGGCTGGGTCTGAAATGGCCTTGTATGCCAGACACAGGTCACCTCTGAGCAGTCTATATGAGACTGAGAATAGGGACAGGGCTTTTAGCCTATCTGTATAGGATAGGTGTTAGAAACCCTGGATTTTCCAGATCAGGAACCTCTGTGATCTCTCCAACTGCTGCATATGCTTGGCAAGGTACGTGCTGAAGCGGGTTAATGTACTCGATAATGGGTCTGATAAGGGAGGAGTACAGGGATGTTATGACCTCCTTGTTCCTGGATGAAATACCCTTATTTATGAGGTGGGCCATGTAGAAACACTTCCGTACAACCGAGGCAATGTGATGGTCAAAAGTCAGGTTGCTATCAACCTTGGTGCCCAAGTCCCTCATGACTGATTGCATGCTTAGTACATTGTTATTAATGTTATAATTAGTGGGGATGACATTTTCCCCAAAGGGGTAATGATGCATTTATTGGCATTCAGTTTAAGGCCATGCTTCAGGCAGCAGTCATTAGTTTGAGTAAGGCCCTCTTGGAGGATGTTCACATCACTAGGGGAATTTAAGACAGCACCCAGCTTGCAGTCATCTGCAAACTTGATCAGTCACAGACAACTGGTTTTGGCTTGCACCTCAGAAAAGTATATCCCAAACAGTAGAGGCTCCAAGACCCATCCTTGGGGGTACACCACTCGTTATGGGTCTACTACTAGAGGTGGCTTGCCCTACTTTGACTGAGTTAGTTCTATCAGTGAGCCAGTTAGCTACCCATCTGGTAACATACGGGTTGATGCCTAGTTGGGAGAGTTTATCTATTATTCCCAAGTGGGGAATAGTGTCAAAGGCTTTGGCTATGTCAAGGTAGGAGATGTGCACCATCTTCCCCTCATCCATGGCTTTGGTGATTGTTTCGAAGAAGTCAACCAAGTTTAACAGGCATGATCTCCCTTTGACAAAACCAAAATGTGTGGGGTCAAGCATTTCGAGGTTGCCAATGTCATTTATAGTGTCCATGATAATGCATTCCATGACCTTGCGGATCAGGCTAGTTAGGCTGATGGACCTATAATTGCCTAGGTCAGTGTTTGTGTAGAGGGATGACAGCGGCTGTCCTTCATTCAGCTGGGATGAAGCGGTGCTCAGGCTTTATTTGAATAGGTTGTCTAATGGAGCTGAGAGCTCATAACTGAGTTCATGTAGGATATAGCCAGGAATGTTATTGGGTCCCATGGAGACTGTATATTTTTGCCTTTGAGAGGGCATTAAGGACCTACTCCCTGGTGATGAGGGGCAGGTGCTAGGGATGTCCTGGTTTACTGGTGGGGGGACAGGGGGGTGAAGTTTTCACTGAACTGTCTGCCAGCAGGTTGGCTGTATCTATGGTGTTTGTGTATATGGTGTTATTGATCACCAGTTCAGAGACGATTTGGGTGTTGCCTTTGAGATTACGGACATATGTGAAGAAGACCTTGTGATTGTCCTTGGTGGATGTAGCCAATTTGGACTCGAAGTTAGCCATAGAGGATTTCACCAGTGACCTTATTTGCTTGTTCAGACAAAGGAGAGATTGCTTCCAACTTGGCACCTGCTCCTTCTTGGCCCTGGACAGCAATATTTTCCTTTTATTATCGAGTTTGTTTATTGCCGCTTCTTGAGTAAATATTTTTAGAGGATATTCCCAAACTAATGCCTCATAAATCAAATACCAGACATACTTTTGTACTAGAAACTATCCAGAACCAAGAAAAAAATATGTTAAGACAGATTATGGAGGCACCAGTAGAAAGTCTTTCACTGGTATCTACATTCCAGTTCAGCTCAGAGCCTTACAGCACAAGCTCAGAAACTGAAATCGTCTGATCTGTTACTTCCTCCACCCTCACAATAGTAGGGAAGGACTGGGTGGATATCAGCAATGATCATTGGATGTTGTGAATCCTTCATACAGGTTATACTTGCTACTTTATTACCATATCACCAAAAAAAAGTAACTGGTCTGTGCCATCTTCTAAATAGTGCAGTTCATTTATTTCAAAGAAAGAAATAAGAACATGAACAGAAAGTGCATTACAGATCGAATATTTAGGACCTTCCTTGATGGGTCTTAGGTACTTACAAACTTCCCACCTGTTAGAAATCAGCATTTGTTACCAAAATCTTCCATTCTGAAGCATTTGTTTGTCTGGCTGATGCACTCCACGATATATTGTGTGCTCATCCCTGGAAACTCAGTTTTTTTTGTCACTCACATTAATCAGATCTTGATCCTTTCTTTCATCTGTCAGGTCCAATATTTTCTTACCTCGGTATCCTAATAAGTATTCACTTAATCATCAGATTATCAGCAAGACCTGCAACAGCATTGCTTGTTCTGTCTTGGGAAAGACCACAATACAAGTGCTGGAGTTATAACCCAAATTCTCAATGCTGAAGGTGGGAAAGGTTGATTTGGTGTATATGGCACTGGTCAATAAGCATTCTTGTAGAAACCAGAGTGAGGGTCCTCACCACAGCTGTAGACATACGTCAGAGCTTAACCACAAGTTTGAACCTCTTTAAAGTAAATCTGATATCACTCTGTTCCTCCCAGTCTTTTAAGTGGTGAGCTCACTTTCAGGTAGTGAGAGGTCAAGCCCTAACCATTCCTAAGCCTTGATCAATGACCTTGATATTGTGGAAGGCATGCTTTCAGCTCCCACTCTTAGAAAAGATTCATCCTGATGTTCTCATCTCACCTTATCTTTGGATGATTGGCTAGAGTTTATGGGTGACCAGTGTAATATCAGTGATGGGTCCACTGAGTACTATAGACATGAACCAGGGGTACTTAGAACCAGAGACTGTCTTTCTGGGTCTGGCCCTCAGGCACATGTGAACCAGAAAGCTCCAGTCAAAAAATGTCCATTTGATCTTGCACTAGCTCTAACATCTCAGGTCCTTTACTTCAAAAAATGTTTAACGTCAACTAAAAGCTTGAGTCATAGGTGTAGGAGTAAACAATTAGAGACTTTGCCCTGAACCCTTCACTTGCCCTGAAGCAGAATTCTCCCCACCTTTGAATGTTTAGCTAGCACATATTCCAGCAACATATCTCAGTCGCCTAATGGATGGTGCAGATTGTCACATGCTTGCCCCACTTGACCTCAGCAGGTCATGTTCATTGTAAGAAGGTTTTGTATTACTTCATCTTTGTCAAGATCCTACAAGGTATTTCAACTATATTGAAACAGCTGTCAGTGAGATTGTCAAGGATAATGAGTCTGCCTCAGTTTCTGCATCTCTGCCAGATAATATCTTATTTTCAGATGCCCACAGACTTATTAAACAGTTTATATACTTTCCTAAGATCCCTATCTGTTCCCAAGAGGCACCTGTTAAAAATTCTGGAGAAGCAATGCAAGCTGTCTTGGGTCTTACCGTCCTTGGAACAAATCATTAAGGATGCCATTAGAGAATCCTGGAAGTACCTTGGCTCTGCTGTTTCATCCACCTAAAAGACAGACATCCTTTGCAAGCTTATGCTAAGTGGGCAGATGAACTCACTAGGCATGTCCGTGCTAACTCTTTTATGGCCTATTCAGTTTAGCATAGATCTGAGAGACCATAGCATTTTGCTATCTTGCTACTTGACAAGAAGTTTAGAATTTTGGACATGTGCAGCAAGAGAGTTTCCTCCACTGTTGTGTTATAGCTTAGGATGTATTTCATCTGTATTAGTTCTAGGCTAATCTTATGAGCATGTCATTGAAAAAGCTCAGTGATGTTGCCTAGTTTGTACTAAGAGAGGATCTTTTTATGACCCCTTCCCACAGCCTCCACTGAATGATACTGTGTATTATGCTGAAAATGTGTCTGTGGGTAATGAGTTTTTCTTGGCCATAGTATCAGGTGTGTGCCTGCACAGGATTGCATGGCTGACTGTATTTCCCTAAAGAGAAATTCAGGAATAACATTTTGAATGCCCATTTTTTGAGAGAGTACTGTTGGGGCAGCCTGACCAGAGCTGATTGATGGATCTATTGAAGAGAAATTTGGCCCTTAACTCTGTTGATGGCCTCTGTGACCACCTTGGTCAGTTCTGCTTTTTTCTAATAGAGCTGGCTAATGCCAAGTGGGACAGGCCTGCTAAAGCATTAAAGAAGCCCCCGTGTCACACTGTGATGCATTCCTCAGTGCCATGTCTCATCCACCAACCCCCATCACAGTCAACTGCCTATGTGGTCAGACCTTACAACATCTCTGGGCATTCTGTTATTTCCCTATAGTACCAACCCTGACTGCCATTATTGCTTATACAACACAAGTAAAAACAGACAAAAATCTCCAATGGAATCATGTCTGGGGAGTCAGATTAAAACTATCCCAAAAGGCCTTATTAAAGAGGTACATCTTGAGGATGCATACCTTGTAAAAGATGTGTCTCCTAAAGTTAGCTTACAAACAGCATTCACAAAGTTGCTAAGACATATAATCCTTCAGATCTAGAACTCGCTGAGAATATGATCTTAAAAAGAGAACACAGGACTGGAGTAGTATAATTGTACTTAAATCTTCATTAACAAGTCTAATTGTGGTATTCTGCTTGTGATGAAGTATTTCAAGCACAGTCTTTGAAAACCCATGGTGAAGGACATGCCAGTAACACAATCAAAACATAGCCAGTACCTGTATGACTGTCAGCAGGTCTTCTGGAGATCTTCTGGAGACATGAAGTGCTTAATACTGATAATGCTCCTCAGGAGGTGACATGGCCAGATGAAGGTAGACAGAGCCCTGAAATATCAACTGATCACAGAGGATCACAAAAGAATTATACACCAAGGACATGAACGCCAGTGTATTACCCCATAATTGTTGTGTGGGACCAGGGTAGAAGTTGTGGAGATTTGTAAATTGCCATGAAATGTCTTGACAATTGTTTTAGGTGTTTGTGTTAAAGTCAAATTACACTCAGTCAAGACAGCATGTCATCAAAACAGCAGTCAGTGGGATCAGAGTAAATCACATTCACATAATTTCCTTTGAACCAAGTTATCAAGTGGTAGCATATTTATTTGTTTTATTTTATTCATTTATCTATCCTTTGTTGACAGTGTTGATCCCACTACAGCCTCTTTTTCATGGTAAATAAAACATGGTACGGTAAAGTCTTAATGAGTTTCAAAAGGTAATACAGAAATCTCTCATCTCTATTGAAGACCGGTTCTCAAACTCCCAACTGTTCCTTAATCCCATTTACCCCCAAACATCTCTCTAACCAGAAAACAGTCACAGGATGAACAACTAAAATTTGACTACTGTATAACAGAAGCAGTTAAGAAAACCCATCAGTTGATAGGCTGACTGTACAGGACATCTCCTTAGTTAACAAACTGCAAGAACACTCCTTACCTCAGTCTTCTTGCTTCCTACACTCCTGCATGTAATTCCAGAACCGATTAACCTGCAAGCCTTACAAACCAACCTCCTCTTGAGCAATGTTACAATTAAATTCATAAAAATGCCACTAACTTACCTCATAAAGCACACCACTGCCTTACTCTTAAAAAAACTTTCATTGCTAGAGCTGCCCACTACTTATCCTTCTCACAGATACTTGCCACTAACTACTACTAAACTCATTTACAAACCTGACCAATGCCCAGTCCTTAGTAACATTCCTCAAAATAGACATTTTGCTCCCCTAACAAACTACTTCTCCACATAGCCCCATCTAATAATTCAGCTGGTGACTCTGAGTCCTCCTCCTTTGTATGTAAAATATGGAACTCCTTGCTCCTACTACTTAGACAAAATGACAATAACAAGCTTTTCAAAATTAAACTCAAACACTTACTGGATACATGGCTCTGATCTTGTTCCACACCAGGCTAACCCTACACTGTCTTCACCTTTCTAAACAACTTGTCCTACCTCTTTTCACCTCACTCACGTAAGATTTTATTAAACCATTACATTTAACTTAAATCAGGCCTTCCACCATTATATTTCTCCTTTAAAATGTTCTATTCTTGCTCATATTTCACCTTCAAAATGCTTCCTCTTTTATTCTACTTCTTTCCCTCCTCTCCAGCTTCACTGTTATACTGTCTGCTCCTTGCTGAATGTTTATCACTTTAATTTCCCTCATTTCTGTTTCCCAAGTCCACTTATCCTAACTCCTCTAGACCTAGATTCTTCTCTCCTTATCTACACACTGCACAGTCTTCCTGGCTATTACATAAAAGCCCCTCTCTATCACTACTTTCTATGCTCTGTACTGCATTCCAACCATTATTCGTATTGTGCTGTGGTGGTGCTATGAAATAGTATATGGATGTGACTGATTTTTAAAACAGATCTACAATAAATCAGTATTCTGTATTTAACATTGAAAAAAAATATCAATGCAATTGTAAATCAGTAGGATTATCTTCTGCTTTTGCTACCATTTGTTAACTAGCTCACTCTGTCTTACATTATCTAGATTTCTCTGTTTTGTATCCTTTATCTTTTTCTTACTGATAAATGGAACTTTTCTTCCTGGACCTCCACTGAAATGAGGTTTGCTTTTGCTGACCCATTTGAACTACCCCAGTAAGCAAATGTAAATAATTAAATAAATATAGCAGCTTGAGACTTATACCTTTACAGACTAAAACATTAAGCAGACTTGGGTCATAACTTATAACCGGCAATCAGTGACAATTTTCATCTTGTGCCTAGAAGATACCAAGATGCTTGTACAAGTGCCATTTTCCAACAGATAACACCAGCAGTACAATGTTATTTGGAAAGTAATTGTAATAAGGTTTTGGCTTTCACTGTAAATAGGTTATTTCATTGATAGTACATTTAACACTCATATGAAAAAATCATAATGTTAACACTGTTTGATAAATGACATATTATAGTAAACCAGTACCCATACTTTCTGTTCCCACAAAGAATGCAAAATGTACCAACTGTAATATACTTGCAGTCACGGGATATTCAGAATTTTAGATTTCAGAAATCTGAATTCAAAATTTCTCTCTAGTTGTACATATTGTTTATGCAATATGCTGTGGAACTGAATAGCTGTACAGTTAATGAAAGATTAACTGAGCAGTATCATAAACAAAATGTAGGCAACTGCACGCACTGTTTTCTTCAATTTTGTAGATGTGTTGTATCATCCGTCTATAAAATTATATTAAACCAGAATTGTTTACGTTGTGCATGTTCATATATAGTATTATCAGGTATGAAAAAAGATATTTGCCTTATACCCATGGTAAAAATATACTTTAAAGTTGAATAACTATGAATCTTGTATACATCTGGAGAAGGGACTTATTTACATGCTAGCAGTAAGATTAAGAAAGGTAATGGTGCTATAAGGACTGTAACTTATGCTTTATGATTTGCATTTTAATTCTGATTTCCCTTTTTTCAGGAAAAGAAGGGACAAGAAATACCTAAGGGTCCAGAGGTAGAGATTGCAAAACTGGAAAAATTGCTTAGTCTGGTGAGGGAACCAGACTTGAAATAAAAATAGGTCATGTTATTGGGATGTTTTTCATTGACTTTAATGAAAACTCGGATGGTTGTTTCAACTTCTTTGGGATTCATAATTGGAAACCTCAGTGTAAAATCAATCGTTAAGAAGAGTTTACATGCAGTTGGCTCCTACTGTTGTCTGCTTGAATTGCAGCATTATTATACAGCATTAGAATTCAAGACTGCCTGACAGAGTTTTTCTAACACAATTCTCAGTTGACTTCTTATTGCAAATGTTTATAAGCATGGAAGTTTCCAATTAATGAGTAATATGCCAGAAGTGTATGTATTTTCTAATTGTATTTGCACAGATACATTTTTAAAGAATAATTTGGAAAATGTCTAATATTATTTGTCAGGCAATACAAATATAACACTTGTCAAAATTAAACTTTCATATTCTAAATATAATTTGATTCACATTAAAAATTTTCATGAGCCAAGAATATTATTTGTACAGTTTTTATTTGTGTTTATCTGTGATGGCAATAAACATTCATTAGTTTCTTTATACATTTTTTCATTCAGTCTTTCTTTCTATCTTTCATTTTCCAACATTAGCCTTACCCTTTTCAGGATCATATTGGAGATGAACCTATCCAGATAATCCTTGGCATAAGGAATAGGACCAGTTCTGTGTGGGATAGCAGTCCATCATACAATATACAGACAATTTCACAGACATACACCTATGGGGCAAATTAGAAGACTGCAATTTCATTTGTTACATGTTTTTCAGATATGAAAAGAAAGGGGAGAGACTTTTTTTTTTTTTAACTCACAAAGCACTGGCATGATGTGCAGATTTCACACAGAATGTATCCTAGCGGGTTACTGTAGTGGGGAACCAAGCAGCATGAGGCCATAATGGTGATTACTGTAACACTGGGACACAAATTTTACTTTTTTCTGTCTGGTATAAAAAATTGCAAGTACCTATGAATGCATACTTTTTTATGGTCACTTTGGAAAAGAAATAATATCATTAACAGGTATCAAGTGTTTGTCAGTATTACATTATATTGTCATAAAACTGTTTGTTGTCTTTTGGAAGTGCTGCTGTAAGTTGTAACACTTACACTGCATTTCTTACAAAAAAATGAGTTGTTACACTTGCTGTTATACATTTAAGGCATTTTTGTATGGGGACTTCACTTCTCTGCCTCCCCAGTGTGGAGACTGTACCCCCTTAATATATAAAGGTTCATAGGTTCTTACTAAGCTTACAGCCAAGGAGACCATCAAGAAGCTCAACAGCATCACCCACTTCTGGTGATAGACTAAAAATGTCCCATTATAGACTTTCTCTACATATGCTCAGTGAAAATTTGTGATTAGCCATTCTGCCATTCAGACTGGTTTTAAAGGTTGCTATGGAAGTTTTCTGCTGGATAGGTAACAGCAGCCTAGGTTTAGATCTCTAGAGTGGTGTTTGCTTTACCACTGTTCCTATTTAAGTGAAGGAGTTCAAAGATGGCCATTCTGTTGATATTATGGAAGGCTAAACAGAGAGCAGTCATCAGGAATCTGTATGACACTGAATCGAGGGCTAAGTCTTTTAATCTGTCAGAGTAGCTAATGATACTGAGATCTGAGGTCTTTTTGATGAAGAAAAGTTAAGGTCTACAAAACTAGTTTAAGGGTTTAGCAAGGTACATACCATAGGGTGCATTATAATCAATGACGGGCTTAATAAGAAATGAATAAAGTGGAAATCTGACTTATTTGTATTTTGAGTAGATATAATGAAAAAGCTGTGCAAGGTAGAAGCATTATCTATTCACAACAGGGAGGGTATGGTTTTATATACGTGTATTAATACACACGCACAGCTTATATATATATATATATATATATATATATATATATATATATATATATATATATATATATACAGTATGTGGGTGTACTGTGAGTACTTAACTCTGAGACTTATATAACATGCAGAAGGGGGAATACTCCAAGATACTGTACCACCTAATCATAATGAAAGTATTACTTTTGGAGGGATATGTGTATGTACTAAGTGTATTAACCAAGAGACTACCTTAACATGCAGAAGGGGGAATATTCCAAGATATTATACCACCTAATGATAAGGAAAATCTTACTTTTGGAAGGATCAGACTTAAGTCTTTTAACTTTCAAGAGCCACTCCAAACTGTGACATGTGTCGGTGGCTTTGCACTACTTCCATGGCTAAAAAGTGAGAGTCATGTCTTCTCCAGCACAAAAAGTTAGATGTCCAACATAGAAAAGTTAAGTGTCTCTGATGTTGGTAATGTTGTAGCAGTGTTGCCTTACAGTGCATTTCCATTCACCTCCACATTATGGATGTACTTCCTCAAGATCTTATCTAGTGACAACACAGGCTACACAGAGATAAGCTTATCAGAAGAGAGAACTTATTTTAGGTAGAATAGATAAAACAGGAAAACACCAGTAAAGACTGCTTAAAATAAACTGTAAAAAACTCCAAAGAAAGTTGAGCATATCACCATAGAAAAATAATAAAAAACAAACATTAAGACTTTTATTAAATAATCCATTGAACAACTCGAATATCAGACAAGTGCTTTCGACATAAAGCCTTCTTCAGATTCTGAAAAAAGAAATCCTGAGTTTCCTATTTAAAAAAACATCAGCCAATCATTTCAAAATATTGGCCGAGGAATAAATAGAAAAAAAAAGGCTTCAGAAAGCAACCAGTAGTTTTAAAGTGCATAAAGCGCTTTTCTTTTAATAAAATCAAACTTCTTCAGATGCAAACATTCAAGGTACAAGTTTCAGTTAAATAAAATGTTGGGAGGGTGGCTTGATGGTTAAGGTGTTTGCCTTACAAACACAAGGGTTTGAGTCTCGCAAGGGATAATTGGCTAGGCTTAACATTGTTCGCAAGGGCAGTTAGCCTAGTACTCATCCATGAATCCAAGTGCTTGAGCCTGTCAGCTCACATGCTGTGATGACATCAGCAACAATAGTTAACCCTTCCTGTTCTACACACTATGAAAAAATACTGTTTAAAACTAAAACAGTGCTAACAGCCTTGAACAAGGAAGGTTGAAGCTATGGTTTAAAAGTAAAGTATTCTGATAGGTATACTTTAAACAACAAGAACAAATAAACATATGAAATAATAAGATTACCTATAAGGAGTCACTACTACACTGCTGAAATTCTGTGCTACAAACTTTTATTGCACTACAAACTTTTTTATATAATGAATGCCATATTGTGGAATTAAGTGAATGGCACAGCATAGTATGAATGCTATAGATTTAGTAATATGGTCATCATATTAACATCAAGTTAATTTCTTGTATGGTAATTTTAGTCACTGTTAATGATGCCTAAATGTATTTCTTTTACTGCCAGCTGAGTTATTTTTCTGGGCTAGGTGATTAGCTATGAACCAGTATGAAATGTTGTAGTAAAAAAAGTTTGTAGTGCAAAAAAAGTTTGATTTTATTAAATGAAAAGCTCTTTATGCACTTTAAAACTACTGGTTGCTTTCTGAAGCCATTTTTTCTATTTTAGTAGTTTATTTTGTGTTTTTTCGGCCGAGGAATAAATCCCATATAAATCCAATTAAAAACATCAATACAGTCCATTTCCTTAAATATCTAATCCAAAGCAAGAATTAAAACAAGCCTTTATTCTATAGCGTATCAGGTTCTTCCATTCTTACATCTTATTTGAATCTCCGTAGGTCGGGCATGAAGCTTCAGTTCTCCAATCAATTGAATGGAGCATAACACACATCTTTGCTGTCCTGTAACAAAATGACTTTAAAAATGGACCACTCACCAATAGCAGGCAAATATTACAAGTCTGTTTCTTTATCATATCAGAGTCTTCCTTGGTCCTCCAATGGTATAAAAACAATCATCTTCCTTAAACAACCATTGCTGAGCAAAAATTACGGCAAGCCTTTTTTTCTAACGTATCAAAATCTTCCATTACTTCCTTGAGTTTAAAGCACGGTAAATCAAATACTAGACAATGCTACTTTTGAACCACACTGCTTTTATACCTTTGTGCTCACAATCAAATGTCTGGAAGGATTCCAAGAAGAACAATCAGAGCAATCAATTTTCAGTTAGCTCCCTTAGTAACAATTGGAAAACAGCACAACTCTTTAAAAATAGATTCCTCCAGTAATAAACATTTCTCCGTGCTCCAGAGGGAAGATTTAACTCTCCAATGGGATTCAGTGAATCAGGACACTCCTCTTTTCTAACCAGTCATGAGATTTCACTCCCTCTTAATACATAGTTTTTGTTCATTCAAGAGCCAACATTTCATGCACTAGATTATTCTGTTATTGCCTCTTATTAAGAATTCCCATATACCAAATATAGAGAACTTTCCAATTTATTGATGTAATAAAATCTGGCTGTCCTCTTTACTGTCCTAAAACAAAAATGACTCTTGCATACTTCTTTTCCATTGATTCAGAATGGATTAGAGATGGACTAATTATCCTCCATGGATAACCAATGCCAGGCAGAGTTACAGCGAGCCTTCACTTTCTGACGTATTAGAATTTCCTATTACTTCCTCACAATTATAACACCATAAAAAACTTCTTATTCTATCCTAAGGTGGGATTGCTCTAAAGCCATTGTTGTAAAGGGATAATTGAAGCTTTCAGTTCTCAAATGTCTTCGTCATTTAATCAATGCGTAAAGAAAAATGACGTGCCTCTTTTACAAATCAGTACATTACTCCATTGCTAAATGTTATAGGAGGAAGGTATCACTCCCCAATGAAATCTAATGAATCAAAATACTCCTCTTTTTTAACCAATCACATGATAGTATTATCTTCTAATACTAAGTCTTCGTTCCTTTAGAAATGGCTTCAGTGGGACAATGCCGTTGACTCCTGGTAGACAATCAGCCCTCAAATTCATGATCCATTTCGCTTCTTCTATCTCAGTTTTATTTACCAAGTCCCCTTCACGCAATTTCTGTTTAATCATGGCAATAACCATGAACTTAAATGAATGTCCAGCATTGTCACGGACATGAGTATACAGAGCATTAGTTTCTACTTTGTTCCTGATGTCAGATTGATGTTTAAAAATGTGTGCTTTCAGCATCCTATTCATCTTACCTACATAGTAGGATGAGCATAGGATACAAGTAGCAATATAAACTATATTTTTACTGGTGCAATTCACAGATCTTGAGAACTTGTAACAGCTCTGTCTTTGGATGGATGATATTGTTGTTGGCATTAATCACAGCACAGGCCTTACATGAACCACATTTGCGTGTGCCTGCATGATTTCAATTCACTGTGGATCCCATCTCTATTGCATAACATCCGTTTCAAGTTCTTTCTATTTTTAAAAGCAAATCGAGGCGTCTCACCCACTATTTCTCTAATCCTATTATCTGAAGTTAAAATAGGTCAGTATTTCTTGATCGTATCACAGATAAGGGAATTGTCTGTACTATAAGTAATATTAAGTCTCAGAATCGAACTGTTATTCCCTTGACTAACATTCTCAGATACATTCAGTTCCCTATCTGTCCTCTGAGAATGCTGTGCTGAATAGTAAGGTCTGCCTTTTGTCATACGGAAATCCTTTTTTCTCTCTTGGGTCATTTGTGTCCCATTGATTTTATACCCACGTTCCTTGAAATCTTGCATTAATGTGCTTCCTTCCTGGATGAAAACTTAATCTTGTGTACATAGTCTGGATATACAAACCACTTGATTATCTACGATGTTCTAGAATATATGTCTTGGATGCATGCTGGTATAATGCAGCATATGATTCCACCACATTGATTTTCTAAATAACATAGTGTTGATACCTTCTCTGGAATCCAATAACACCTTCACATCCAAGAATTCCATCTGTTCTTTAGATATCTTAACATCAAACTTCAAAAAATTAGTGGTGTTGGTTAAATACGCCACAGAACATCTCACTGTTTTTTCATCCCCTTCCCACAGGATAAAAATATCATCCACAAATCTATTATATAGGATAACATTCTTTTTCCATACATTACTCATGTCTAATTCCCACTGTTTTTCCCATCGAGCGAGTACCAAATTCACATAACTATTAGCACAGGGGATGCCCATGACAACCCCCCCATTTCTGCCAATAATAAGTATTGCCATACAGGAAAACAGTATTCTCTAATACCACTTCTAGTAGGCTTCAGATTGTGAGAGAATCCAATCTCTCCTCTCTGTGTATCACAAATCACCTCTATCCCATAGTGGTTCGGTATTGAAGTAAATAAACTATGGACATCCATTGTGACCAATAAATTACAGAAATCATTTCTGTCAGCCATTACTTCATACAGTTGACAAAGGAATCTGACATCAGGAACAAAGTAGAAACTAATGCTCTGTATTCTCATGTCCAAGTCAATGCTGGACATTCATTTAAGTTCATGGTTATTGCCATGATTAAACAGACATTGCGTGAAGGGAACTTGGTAAATAAAACTGAGATAGAAGAAGCAAAATGGATCATGAATTTGAGGGCTGATTGTCCGCCAGGACTCAATGGCAGTGTCTCATTAAAGCCATTTCTAAAGCAACGAAGACTTAGTATTAGAAGGTAATGCTATCATGTGATTGGTTAAAAAAGACGAGTGTTTTGATTCATTAGATTTCATTGGAGAGTGAAATCTTCCTCCTATAACATTTAGCAATGGAGTAATGTATTGATTTGTAAAAGAGGCACATCGTTTTTCTTTTCGTATTGATTAAATGAAGAAGATGTTTGAGAACTGAAAGCTTTGATTATCCCTTTACAACAACGGCTTTAGAGCAAGCCCACCTTAGGATAAAATAAGATGTTTTTTACGGTGTTATAAGTGTGAGGAAGTAATAGGAAATTCTAATAGGTCAGAAAGTGAAGGCTCGCTATAACTCTGCCTGGCATTGGTTGTCCATGGAGAATGATTGGTCCATCTCTTATCCATTCTGAATCAATGGAAAAGAAGTATGCAAGAGCCATTTTTGTTTTAGGGCAGTAAATAGGACTGACAGATTTTATTACATCAATAAATTTGAAAGTTCTCCATATCTGGTATATGGGAATTCTTAATAAGAGGCAATAACAGAAGAATCTGGTGCGTGAAATGTTGGCTGTTGAACGAACAAAAACTATGTATTAAGAGGGAGTGCAATCTCATGATTGGTTAGAAAAGAGGAGTGTCCTGATTCATTGAATCCCATTGGAGAGTTAAATCTTCCCTCTGGAGCATGGAGAAATGTTTATTACTGGAGGAATCTGAGAATTGCTTGCTCTGATTGTTGTTCTTGGAATCCTTCCAGACATTTGATTGTGAGCACGAAGGTATAAAAGCAGCATCGTTCAAAAGTATCATTGTCTAGTATTTGATTTACCATGCTTTAAAGTCAAGGAAGTAATGGAAGATTTTGATATGTTAGAGAAAAAGGCTTGCTGTAATTTTTGTTGTTTAAGGAAGATGATTGTTTTTATACCATTGGAGGACTAAGGAAGACTCTGATATGATAAAGAAATAGACTTGTTGTAATATTTGCCTGCCATTGGTGAGTGGTCCATTTTTAAAGTCGTTTTGTTATAGGACAGCAAAGAAGTGTGTTATGCTCCATTCAGTTGACTGGGGAATTGAAGCTTCATGCCTGACCTACGGAGATTCAAATAAGATGTAAGAATGGATGAACCTGATACACTATAGAATAAAGTTTTTTTCTAATTCTTGCTTTGGATTGGCTATTTAAGGAAGTGGACTGTATTGATGTTTTTAATTGGATTTATATGGAATTTATTCCTCGGCTGATATTTTGAAATTATTGGCTGATGTTTTTTTAAATAGGAAACTCAGGATTTCTTTTTTCAGGATCTGAAGGTTTTATGCCAAAAGCGCTTGTCTGAGTTGCTCATTGAATTATTTAATAAAAGTCTTAATGTTTGTTTTTTATTATTTTTCTGTGGTGATACACTCAACTTTCTTTGGAACTTATTTTAGGTAAGGAACACATGCTTATAGTAATTAGTTATATTAAGTAAACAAAACACCCTAGCTTTGTAATATTTGGCTGCTTTAGCTATCCAAAGAAGTAACACTGAAGTGTTCTTCTTTTGACTGGGTTGAACCTATATAGGTGCTATGAATGCTGGGCCAAACATAGCTGTACTTTGAGTCTTTAAGCATAGCCAAGGGCAGGACATTGCTCCAAAACCCAAGCCACAGTATGCTGTACGTTTCTACTCTTTCTTCCTTGGCTGAAGCGTGTTATCCTTTAAGCCATTTGCACCATTCAGTTACTGCAACTTTGTTTTCTTGGCCCAATCCCTCTGCTTTACCATCTATGTTGTCCTTTATGTTGCTCTCTAGTGAGCCCATTTGTTGTCTGGAAGGAGAATCAGGTGAACTGGGAATGGAAGTGGTCATCCTTGTGGTAGGAAATCAAACTTTCTTTTTTTTTTTTTTAAGCCGTAATTGAACTTTGGCCACCTGAGATGTAGTCAGAGCTTATCCCTCTGTATAAGTAGAGCATGGCTGTAGGTGCTGTAACACTGCTTGTTTGCAGACAGAGTAACAGGCTGAAAATGTACTATGCATTTTAAAGTAACAACCAACTGGCTGGAATTAAGCTACATCAAGGGACCATGCAGTTAAATGCAATCCCTTTCTTCTGTTAAGTTCTTTTTATGTTCTTTTTTTTTTTTTTTTTTTTTTTAGGTTTGTTTACTGGGCTAGGACAATGATCTCATTGAACCAACTTAAGGCCCAGCCCAGTGGTACTGAGACACCAGCAAAGTAAACAAAACATGTGCAAAAATGCAAGGTGGAAGCGTAACAGCAGTAAATGAAATACAACAAAGGACTGTAATTGCAATTGCAAATTATGTACATATTATTTGCCTGCTCTGAAAGAGTGACACTGAGGTAGGTATACTCTGGGTATCTCGATCTCCCCATCATTGGTCAAGATTTCTTGAACAAGGCCACGCAGGTGCTCCCTCCTCATACCATGGGATTTTGGTTCCACAGCATAGGAGTCTTGGTGATGAATCTGAATTCTCTCCAGCACGTCCCCACAATAGCCGTCAAGGTTTAAGTCTCCCCTCTCCTTTGTCTGATGGATCTATCTTTTTTGAGGTGAAGAAGCATATTCATCAATCTGGGTTTGACATGGCCTTGTATGTTAGGCAAAGGTCACCCTCTTAGCAATACAGTATTAACAAGACATAGCATTCAGGAGTTATTTACAATATATACAGAATTTTGAACACAGTAGAGGAGAAACTTTGCCTATATATCTGATGATCTACATTATGGAAATAAGTGTACAGATGTGCAGTTGTTGGATTGCATATATATCACTGATCCAAACATAGTAAAAGTTTTAAAACATGAGGAGAATTAAGTCTAAGATGACTTCCATGCTTAGTTTAGCAGAAGTATATTGGTGTCAAGTGGAAATGGAAATCAAAACAGAAGTAAAAAAAAATCAGGCAGCAACTGAATGTACCAAAAAACAAATAAATATAGTTGCAAGTACAGAAATCTCCTGGAACAACTTCATGTCAGTCAGGATCTGGGATGACCCATTACCAACAGTTAAAAAAAAAATAGATGCAAGAAAACGTATATAGTAGTCCATGAAACGAAGACAAAAGTAACATTGATCATTGAAATTGCTACACCCAATGATTACAGTGTCTTATGTACAGAGAGAAGCAAAGTCATAAAATAGCAGGATTTGCAGGCATAAACAAGGGAAAGAAGGATGTCTAGACATTTCCAATAGTAGTAGGAGAAATGGGTCTTATATAAGCTACCAACGCTGTGGGTGTTGCAAGGAGCACTTTTGGCTAACATCAAAGATTGAAACAATATTAATTTCACAAACTTTAATCATATTTGATTTAAGAATGGGATCCATTCATATCATGGTATTAGAAACCGAAAAGACTGGAGAAATTAAACCCTGGAAATACAGCCTTAGTTTGAGAAAGTTAGTTGATATGGCCTGAGTTGAAGCATTACACTTACTTTTTCTGGTGAGGTATACTTTCAGTTGAGGCCTGAAACTGTTGTAGTTAGTGAAGTCATTCAAATAGTTAGGTAGTTTAAAGTTTAAGGCTAGACCAAGAGTGGGATCTGAAACTGAAGATGTTCTTCGTGTTTCACTGTTGCAGTCATTACATTTGGATTATTTGCTTGCAGGTAGCCCTCAGTCGGCCTGATTAACAAAGTTGAGGCTTGAAACTGTTGTAGTTAGTGAGGTCATTCAAGTAGTTAGGTAGTTTAAAGTTTAAGGCTAGACCAAGAGTGGGATCTGAAATTGAAGGTAGGAGTGGTCATGACCAGCATTGCAGCGAGAGGTGTGTATGTATTGAGGTGCAGTATTTTGAAAAGAAGTGAGCCTAGTAACAGATCAAATCTTTGGCTGGAAGCCAGTTAGCTTTTGAGATAGTTTTACAGTGATGCTCAGACCTATTGGAGTGTAGGATGAATGGATGTATTTTGTTGAAAATGATTAGAATTAAAAACTTTTGCCTTTGTTAAAATCCCCTTGTGACTTACATATCTCAGTTTCTAACGCTCCTGAATGATGGCATCCCAGCTACTATCCTAGTGTCTGGTAAAGAAGAAATTTCTTACAGTTTAATGTCCTCTATACCATCATTCTGATTCTGCAGGTTTATAGAACCCTCTTTAAATTGAGAATTTCCAGCAAATAATTTGAATTTGTATACATAGAGCTGCTGACCTATCTGAAATTTTTTCACATCATCTCTAATAATCATACATTTAGTTCCTGAAATTGTGTAGAATGAAACTACTTCTGCTGTCCATGTTGCTGGCATTCAGTATTTGAATTGTCGTATTACTGCTGAAGTGGCACCACTCGGAGCATATTCTCTCTAAAATTTCTCTCTCTTTACTCCCTTCCTAAAGGTCCTATACCGCTGCATGTACTCACCTTCTCATTTCTTTAATATTTCTAAATCTTGTTTTATCATGCTTATACTACTCCTTCCATCTGATGAATCTTAAACCCAGAGTGCCTTGCTACTGCCTTTAAATATGGAAATGATACATGTCCAAATTACTTGTGAACATATGTTGCACATGTAAAGTTTCTTCCATTGTTATATATTGCGAAGTTAGTAGAAATTTGTGCTAATATTATGAATGTATTCTTTAACCACAGATGTATGTTATGTATGTCTTTTGATTTGTACTTTCTTCTTTTTCCTGGGTTGAACATGAAAAAAAGTTCACATGAAATAGTTCAGCAAAGTTTAGTAAATCTTTCTGTAAATATATATACAGTATGTGTATATATCTATATCTGTCTATCTATATACATATATATATATAAGTTAATTGATGTATACTAGCCAAATGACCACTACATCCGTAAAGTCCTAGCTGTGCAATCCAAATGTAACCCACATATTTGATTTATATTATAGGGGATGATTTTAATGACTGCCTTTGTCCAGCAGAGACATAGGAGCCATACCAGGGGTGAATATTCAATTACCCATCCAAAGCTTCAAATTGCACTTAAATAGAGATAGGGAGGAACTCTGCTTCACATGATGTTCAAAAGAATGAGAATTCTCTGAGAAACATATCTGTGTCTCCAACATGTTCTATTTATATTGCAAGCAAAATTTAGGTCTTTTAATCTGATAGTTATGATGCTGTTTGTTTTGTGGATGTGCAAAAGACTCATCAAAACAGGGTACAGGGATGCCTTGGATGCCAGGCAAAGATCAACTCTGAGAAGTCTGTGTGATACTGAGTGAAGAGACAGGGCTTTGGGGCAATCTGCCTAAAACAGTGTGTTTACTCCCTGTATTCTTTTTGTAAGGAACCTTTGTGGATGTTTCAGTTGCTGCATGTGTCTGGTCAGGTACATGCCAAAGGGGGCATTACACTCTGTGATGGATCTGATGAGGGCTGAGTACAGTGGTATGATGATCTCTCTGGACCTAGATGCCATGCCTTTGCTTATAAGTTGAGAAGGATGTTCTTACTACTTTGGATATATGTTGGTTGAAGGGTAGGTTACTATCTATGTGAGTTCCCAGGTCCTTTTCAAATGAATTGACTTTTAAAGGTGTTTTGTTGTGATGTAGTTACCTGGGGGTGTCAGACTTTCCAAAATGTACTATAATACATTTCCTGGTATTGAGTTTTAAGCCATGGCTTTGGCACCCAGCGTTTGTCTGTATTAGACTTTCCTGAAGGGTGTTCTCATTTTGGGGGATTCAGTGACTGCTCACAGTTTGCAATCATCTGCAAATCTGGTTAGCCAGAGGCCTTTGCCATTGGCTTTGACATCTGAGAAGTAGATGCCAAAGAGGAGTGGGCCTGGCACAGAACCTTGGGGGACCATACTGGTGACCGCCCTCTTTGTGGAGGTGGCCTCACAGATTCTAATCTCATGGGTCCTATCATTAAGTCAGCTAGCTAGCTATCATATTATAAAAGGGGTTATACCTAGTTTTATAAGTTTGTCGGCAATGCCAAGTGAGGTATTGTATCAAATGCTGTAGCCAGATCTAGGTAGGAAGTATGTACAGTTTCTCCCTCATTCATTGCCTTAGTGACCTTTACAAAGATGTCCACCAGATTCAATAAGCATGACCTTCATTTGACAAAGCCAGACTGGGTGGATTGAGACAGAGGTCTCCCTTGTCCTTGATGATAATTTCTATGATTCTTTCCATGGCTTTGCAAACAAGATTAGTCAGACTAATAGGTCTTGCAGTTTCTAGGATTTGTTAAAGGCCTGCCTTATGAAGGTGGCTGACCATTGCAGTCCTCTATTCACGTGGCACAAAGCCTGTTTAAGATTATAGTTAAATAATGACTCCAGGGGTCCTGATAAGTCATATTTTAGACTAATCAGGAGGCTTCCTATGGTGCTATTGAGGCCCACTGAGGCCATCTTCTTGGCTTTACTGAGTGCACCAAGTACATGCTCCCTAGGTATTGTTGAGGGGGTTTATGTTTGAGGGTTTTGCTGGGGGAATGGTTGGGAGCGAAAAGAAGGTGAAATTGGAACTGAATTTGTCCTCTAAAAGGTTTGCTATATCATCAAGCTCGGTGAATGTGGCACTATTAACAACCAATGTTAAGTTGTCAATCTCGCCTTCATTCTTGCTGGATGGGTTCGGAGCCGATCCTCGGCTCCGACTCGGCACTTGCTTTAGCTTGAGAACTCCTTTTACCAGCTCGAGGCAACCCTATATCCCATGATGCAAGGCGGAACTACCTCAGATCTCGTTTGCCGCTTAGCGAAAGAGGTCTCCTTTGCCAGCTGAGGTAAGTTGTTTTTTGTCAAAAAGCTTAGTTAGGGATTTATTTCCCCCTTTTTTCCCCTTTCATAGTGTGTAGTGTATCTACAGCCCACCCTATTCCCTTATAGTTAAAAACTTTTAAATTCTTTTTATAATTGTAAAAAGTTAAGTTAGGCCTAGACCCCATTGGTTAATCCCTACCTGTGTGTCTGTGTGTTGGGGATTAATTGTGTGTTTGTTGGGGTGTGTCTGTAATTTTCTTCCTTAGAACTATGTCAAAGGAAGGCAAGGTCTCAGGCTTCAAGAAGTGTGACTCGTGCTGTCAGAAAATGTCTCTGACAGACGGTCACACTTCTTGTGTTTACTGCCTGGGGCCTTTGCACCTGCAGGACTCCTGTGCTTTGTGTCACTCTTTTAGCCAGAGAGTCCTGCAGGAAAGGAGGAATAAATTGATCCTCCGTGGCTTACTTAAGCCAGAAGGTTCTCCCTCTAAAACAGGGTCTAGTAAACCTTCTAAGCCACGAAGGTTCAGGCTACAGTATCTAAGCCTCCTCCGTGGCTCCGCCCGCCGGAGCTGAGATCGCTCTGGCTGGAGCCGATCTTTCTGCTTCCAAGTTAGTGGGTTCGCACCGATTGGTTCTGACACCGTCCACTGTGGCCTTGTCGGCTCCGGCTGGAGCCGACACTTATCCAGCATCGGAGCCGAGAAACCTTCGGCTCCATCTGGAATTCAGGGACTTCGCTCCGATGACTTCGTCCCGAAGAGATCTCGGTCCCCTTCGTTGGAGAGTATCCACTGCCCGGGTCTCCTCTTTGTCGGAGCAGAGCCATCGGAGCCGATCTTCGAGATCTTCCAGGCTGTCTGACCACGACTTAGAGAGGGTGGTAAGCAGGCTGTTGAAGTCGCAGGCACTGGCCCAAATGCTCCATAGCCCGTCTCAGCAGACTTCGCTATTGCTTCACCCTTGAACTTCCTCCTCCGACTTCCCACCAGAGTTCGGAGCCGGAGCTTCGGGACAGCGACTGTTTCGCCAGAGCTGATAATCTTCGGCTCCGCCTCGCTCCGATCTCCTCCTTGAGACCTTCCTTGGAGGGATCCGGTCGTCGAGTTTCCTGTCGGCTCCGAGGGGCTAGTGGCATCGGACCCTTGTCCGACCCCGCCTCCCTCTCGGGCTTCGCTTTGGTAAGCTCGGCACTGACATCGGCCTCAGAGCCTTCCCTCTCAGTGGAGCCGGAATTCCTGTGTCCTCGAACGGGATATTCCGGTCTCCGGGAGGGGAGCCTTTGAGGTGATGAGGAGTGTCCTGGCTCCTGAGCCAGGTCAACGGTCCATCCCTCTAGCTCCTCCCTCGGTGCCTGTAGACACCTCTTGCCAACCTCTTGCTCTCAGGCCCAGGGATCCATCGCCCCAGGTTTCCCCATTAATTTCCTCCTCTTCCAAGTTTCTCCTGATCCTGCAGGTGAACCCCCTCGGAAGAGGACGTGTAAGAGGAAACACACAGACTCCTGAGTCTACTACATCTGATACCGACTTAGATGAGTTGGAGGGTTCCCCACGATCCCCCTCTGAGGATGTCTCCTTTTCAGACATCCTTGAGCTCCTCAAACAGAGGGGGAATTGGCCATCCATTGATCCCTCCAAGGATGAGTCGGTATACCTGGAGGCTTTTGGATCCCAACCCTCCACCTCCTGGGTGTCTCCGCCTTTCGACCCACTTATGCAGGTAGTGGCTCGGAAGGTGTGGGCAGCTCCAGATTCTGTGGAACCTGTCCCCAGGAGACCATCCAAGTTTATTACGGCCCCTACGGACAAACAGTTTCTTTCCAAGGCGTCTCTGTGGATGCTATGGTGGCGGCGGCCACTAAGAAGGAACTGGCGGATCCTTCAGTACCTGTCCATCCTCCTAACATAGATTCTAGGACCATGGACAGGTATGGAAAGCGGATGTTTTCTTCAGCGACCTTTGCTATGCGTTCGCTGAACTACCTTTGTCACTTCACCAGGCTTCAAAGAGATATTCTCAAGGAACTGGGTGAAGTGGTCCAGGATCCTTCTGCTGCTGGGGCTCAAGAAAAGATTGCCTCACAGCTAGCAATCCTGAATTCCTTATCCAACTCCTCCATGCGGCTCATATCCTATGCGGCCGATGGAGCGAGCAGGGCCGCAGGCACAGGAGTGGCTCTTAGACGCCAAGCCTGGATGCGGCTTTGTAATTTTGGACCCCTTTAAGGCGTCCTTCACCAATACCCCCTTTAATGGTTCGGCTTTGTTCGGACCTCAGGTGAAGGATACCTTGACCAGGTGTGAGCAGGACGGTAAAACTCTTTCTGCCGTTGGAGTCCATTTTTCCACCCCTTCTAGACCATATCCCAAGGGTCAGAAGGGAGGGAAGATGTGGTTCTGCAAAGCCCAAGGAGCTACACCGGACACACGTGGTCAGTTTACCCCCAGAGGCAGAGGGGGAAACAATAATAGACGCAGCCCTAGAGGCAGGGGGGTCCTCAGAACCAGGGCAACAGGGAGTCTCTTCCTGAGAAGCCCTTTCAGCACCCCTGAGGTGTTGCCCGACTGTCCACCCTTGGAGGCAGTCGGGGGAAGGATTTCGCTGTACCCAGTAGCCTGGCATTCCCTCTCACAAGATATGTGGGTACAGTCGATCATATCCGAGGGTTACAAAATCCCTTCTAAAGGTATCCCACTCTACAATCCCTTCCAGACATCTCACCCGGTCAGAGGGATTTGGCAGAACAGGAGGTTTCAAAGCTCCTAGAAAAAAGAGCCGTCCAGACTGTTCCGCAGACCAAGTAGGATCCGCGCTACTCGAGATTCTTTTGGTCCCCAAAAGGACGGGAGATTGGAGACCAATATTAGACCTGAGCAATCTAAACAGATTTGTCAAGAAGGCAAGATTCCGGATGGTCACGCTTCAGTCCATTCTGCCCTTTCTGGGCAAGGACAACTGGATGTGCTCTATAGACCTTCAGGACGCTGCACTATCACATAAAGATTCACAGGCGCTCCAGAAGGTTTCTCCGCTCGGCTAGGGACCAGTCATTACCAATTCAGAGCCCTGCCCTTTGGCCTCACTTCAGCCCCCAGAGTGTTTACCAAATGCATGGCAGTGGTCACAGCTCATCTGAGACGTCAAGGATTCCAGGTGTTTCCTTATTTGGACGACTGGCTCCTCTCCGCCACCACCAGGTGTCAGCTTCTTCAGACCAGAGACTACACTCTGCAGCTTTGCAGGAGTTTGGGAATTTCAGTAAATTTCGAAAAATCTTCTCTGCGGCCTTGCCAATCTATCACCTT
Organism: Protopterus annectens; assembly: GCF_019279795.1. Lineage (NCBI taxonomy): Eukaryota > Metazoa > Chordata > Ceratodontiformes > Protopteridae > Protopterus > Protopterus annectens. Next base: position 753,031,618 of record NC_056726.1, on the reverse strand, counting down.
TATAGGCGCAGAATTAAACACCATCAAAATGTTAGCCAAACTAACAGATCAAAGAATTCTGGACATCCAAAAATTGCTCGGATTCTATTGCAGAGCAGCAAGGTCAAAGCCAGATTGATACTAAAGGTTCTAGGTCTTATGGCTGCGGCCATTGTTCTTCTACCACTGGCTCGCTTCGACATGCGCCTTCTGCAGTGGATGTGATTCACTCAGTGGTCGCCACAGTCTTCCGATGAGGCACGAGATCTTAGTCACACAATCGTGCAGAACTCATCTGAACTGGTGGATATCTTCCCTCTTCTTCATCAGGGCCGACCCTTTGTTCCCCTCCTTCAGTTGCCACAGTTACCACGGATGCCTCTCTGATCGGGTGGGGGCATTATCAGGCAGGATGGTCCACGGACGTGGCAACCCATAGAATACCATCTGCACATCAATGTCCTGGAGATGAGAGCGGTGCTTTTAACGCTGCAAGCCCTCAACGACTTTCTTCCCACGGGACTATTGCAGTACAAACGGACAACATGTCCGTGGTCTGGTACATCAACAAGCAGGGCGGGACCAGGTCCTATCCGTTGTGTCGAGAAGCTCTCAGACTTTGGCAATGGGCAATCTCCTCTCATCGGTTTCTGATAGCAACGCACATCCCCGCAGGTCCAACCTATTGGCGGACAGGCTGAGCAGATCCATTCTGATGCCTCACAAGTGGTCTCTCAATCAATCTGTAGTGGATCAGATTTTTCTGAAGTGGGGCACACCTTGTTGCGATCTTTTGCTACACCTCAAAACAACAAGTGCCCGATTTTTTCACCCTCTTTCCCTTCCAGGCCAACCCCTGAGAGACTCTCTAACCCAGGATTGGCCCGGGACTTCTGTACGCTTTTCCTCCTTTCCTTGATTCCACAAGTCATTCAGAAAGCCACCGCTTTGAGGGCCAAGTTGATTCTCATTGCCCCTTACTGGCCTCGACAAATTTGGTTTCCGTCTCTGCATCGTCACCTCCTGGTGCAGCCCTGGCATCTGGACCCAGTTCCGGATCTCTTGATCCACCAGTCGGGTCAGCAGCACCGGGCCATTCATTCTCTTCAACCTCACTGCTTGGTTGCTCCACTTCCTTCCCTAGCCAGGCTTCCGATGATCTCTGATTCAGTCAGAGACATCTTAGTGTCTTCTTTAAAGTCGTCCACTAGAACTGTTTATGCTAGCAAGTAGCGACGTTTTTCTATTTGGGCAAATTCCAGGAATATTGATCCCTTTACTGCTCCTGTGCATTCTGTTTTAGATTTCCTGGCTGAAGTTTTTCATTCAGGATCTTCTTCATCTACAGTTAAAGTTCAACTGGCTGCTATTTCCAAGTATCATGTTGGCTTGCATGATAATAACATTATGTCTCATAGATTATGCAAGGCCTTTCTGAGAGGAGTTTTTCTCCTAAAGCCGCCGATAAAGCATCCTCCTCCGCAATGGGATCTAAATTTAATGTTGGCATCCTTGATGCTACCTCCCTTCGAACCATCTGCTTCATGTTCTTTGAAGTTATTGACCTGAAAACTATATTCTTACTGGCTGTCACTTCAGCAAGAAGGGTTTCGAGATTCAAGCTCTCTGCATTCGTTCCTTACTTGGTTTTTCATAAGGACAGGGTATCCTTAAGAACGAACCCGTCCTTTCTCCCCAAAGTTGTGTCTCAAACCAATATTAACCAATCCATAGATCTACCAGTCTTTTTCCCAAACTATTCTGACAGAGCTGAACAAAAGCTTCATTTTTGGATGTCCATCGTCAGCTCAGGTACTATTTGCATAGAACTAAACAATTCAGGAAATCGGACCAATTATTTGTCTCCTATGCAGAAAACAGGATAGGTCTTCCAGTTTCTAAAGTGACCTTATCCAGATGGTTGTCTTCCACCATTTCCTATGTGTACTCTCTCAGAGGCAAGCAGCTACCTTCTAAACCGAAAGCACACTCAACCAGGAGTCTTTCCACTTCTGCAGCCTTTCAGGATAGACTACCCATTGATACCATTTGTGCAGCAGCTACTTGGGCCATGCCTCATACCTTTGTCTCTCATTACAAGTTAGACTTGGCCTCCAGAGACAGGGCCAGTTTTGGTTCCACAGTTCTCAAGAGTCTGTTCCATTGAGCCACCCGGGATACAGGTGCTAGGGACACGGTCCCATCCAGCAAGAATGAAGGCGAGATTGACAACTTAACATTTAGAAGTTATGTACCTACCATAACGTTCCATGTTAGTTGTCTTCTCTCGCCTTCTTTCTTGCGTCCCTCCCTCCTCCCCCTGGCCTGGACAGATCTTGAAGAGTTCCTATCAGGTTGTTTCCTCCTGAGCCTTCATATGAGGACTCTTATTATGAACTTGGTTTTCCTAATTATGTTAGGTTAGTCCTTAGCAGGATAGGTTAGCTACCAAACGAGATCTGAGGTAGTTCCGCCTTGCATCATGGGATATAGGGTTGCCTCGAGCTGGTAAAAGGAGTTCTCAAGCTAAAGCAAGTGCCGAGTCAGAGCCGAGGATCGGCTCCGAACCCATCCAGCAAGAAAGAAGGCGAGAGAAGACAACTAACATGGAACGTTATGGTAGGTACATAACTTCTAATTTCAGCACATTGCTGTGAGCTGTCCTTGAGGTTTCTGACATAGCTGTAGAAGGCCTTATGGTTATTTTTCATCTGGGAGGATATCTTAACCTCAACATTGGATTTGCTTGACCTAATTAACCCTCATAGTTGCCTATTTACTTTGATGAAAGAGTTTTTATTTTTATGGGAATTCCCCTTCCTGAGTTTTACCATATATTTTTTTTTTGTTGTTGTATCCTGTTTAATATGGGATGCCGCCAGGGTTATTTGTTTCTGGGGCTAGTTATAGGCTTCTGGTAGGTACAACAAACCGTATGCAGCCATTGACATGGTTGTACAGAGTTACTGAGAGCAATTCATTATAGACTGGGGTGTTCTTGGGGTTTGGAGAGGCACTGAATTTTGACAAACCATCACTTAATAACATGTAATTTGCCTTGGAAAGGTTTGTTAACTGTTACTGGTTTTAATGGGATTACAGAGTTGATCTTGATTTCAAAGGAGGCAACTTTATGGTCAGACCTTACAAGGGAGGATAAGACATGAGGGAGGGTGCAGAGTTCCACCATATTTGTGAGCAAGAGGGTCCAGTATGTTGGAGCCTGTAGTGGGCATATTCACTATTTGGTCTAGATTGTTTCTATTTTCAAAGTCTAGGAATCTCTTTGTCTGTAAATTTGAGGACATGTATGATTCCCAGTCTATAGAGGGGTAATTAAAGTCTCTCATAAGTAGGGTATTAGGTTGGATGTCAGGTGTCATATAGGTCCAAGCATGCATAGTGAACTTCTTGGAACATGGAGGGTGACCCTTAGCTGGCTAGGATATGGAATGAGATTTTTGTCTATGGTGATCTGCACTTGGAAGAACTCTATTACGTGATCCTGTCGGACCACCCTAGAGGCATGCATGTTATTGATTTACATTGAGACACCTCCACCTTTAGCTCTTTCCTGTGCAGCTACTGGTCTAAAAGTGTGGAAGGCACTGAAACCTTGCACTGCCAGTACTCTCTGCTGCTTTAAACTGTGTCTTAGTAACTGCATAGAGAGTAATTTTTGTATTTAAGCTCCTAGCACTGAACAGTAACACCTTGAGCTTCTGTTTGAGTTGATTTCACTATGTCAATAAGTTTGTCAATTTGGCATCGCCTAAAAAGGCAGTATAGTGGTGGCCAAACCCTTAGCCAGTATTCGAAAGCCTAAGAGGGGAAAGGTGTATATATATATATATATATATATATATATATATATATATATATATGGGATTGGTACTGATCCCCGAAGCACAAGCAGCCTGGCATACTTCCGCCAAAGTGCTTTTTAACGAAAAAGCACTTTCGTGGAAGTATGCCTGCAGCTAGAGGGAGTCGTGGGGGAATGACTGTTGCGGAGATTGTACTACGGTTCGGATAAGGGAATATTCCCTTTTCCTCACTCTAGTGCGATCTCGGAGTGAGAATATTAAAGTGGGGGGTGTGGGGGGTGCAGGGTGGCTTGCCCCATTGCCTAAAAGTAGATTTA